>NC_047024.1:28809103-28847942 GCF_902652985.1 Pecten maximus | reverse complement strand
ACTTTTTTTCCCCTTTCTTACTTGGCATTAGGGACCTCTCTCACTGTCTCTCTCGGTCTCTCTCGGTCTCTTACTCGCAAAACTGAGGGGGGATGGTATGTTAAATATTCTCATTCTTTGCTTGAATGGGGGATGTATACTTAGGTTTCTCTCTTAATATGCCTATTTATGGGGAATAATTATCACTGTTCTTCTCTCTATAAAGGCGTCGTGTGGGGAATATAACCCATAATTCTTCAAGCCGACTTCTACGGCAGTATGAGAGAATGGAATTTGCTAGTTATTCTAAAAATAGCACATTTTCAACTTTTGACGGCAACTTACAAATTTTCGCATCCGGATTCTTTTCAAATAGTGCTTGGATTTATGGAGAATCAGAGGAATCCCCATAAAACCAACTATTCCCAACAATGTTGGTCAAAAGTCCCACATAGGCATGGTATTGCGAGTGCTCTCTCTCTCTCTCTCTCTCTCTCTCTCTCTCTCTCTATGTTGAAATAAATTGTGTCCAAGTCCTTTTTTAAATAAATTATGTTGAAGGGAGATTAAAGCCAAATCACGGTAAAGCTTTCATTTTGTACTGTTTTTTACCCTCATCGTTCCATTAAAATGTAAAGTGTATTGCCTAATGAACATTAATTGAAGGCTGTGTGAATATTAGTTGATGATCATGAAAGTAAAACCTCTTGCTGTTGTTGTTGATGAACTGTCTTTGATATGTAAATTGGCTTTTGTGTTGTATATGATAACACATGCGCGCAACCCACCACGCGAGTCTGCTGTTGAAAAGGGTTAACATTATAGCAGATGGGACATGTTCAAGCAAGCCGCGGCTATCTGGACGATGCACAAATTCTGCGGCATTGCCGGTAAGTGTGTATTAACAGATGAGGCAAACGTAAACGTATATTGTGTTACTTATTACACATATAATTTAGTACAATGCTAGGAATAAATGTCACATTTCAGAAATCTGAATTAACTTTGAGTTAATATCAAAATGACATCTGCCACAACAATAACGAAATCCGAGATCGACAAACGGGTGTTTACGTACTGTGTCCCCGCATACATCATGTTTTCCTGTTTAAAAAATGATTGCGTCGTTTTTCAATCAGCCACGTGATATGATGTGCTGTATTTGATAGGTGGTTCCCGACTTAATGGTTTGGTCAATATTGGGATAGCTTAGACATGTAACTAGAAGTGAATAAAACACACAATTTAAAAAAAAAATGTTTTTTTGACCGTGATACCCTTTTAGGTTAGTATGTTTGATACTAGAGAACTAGCGACCTCTCGCTCTGAAGGCAAACACCGTATGAGCTAGTAAGGTCACCTTATACTCTCTACTTTAACACTACTCCCTCCTTCACAATGTCTTCGCCCCCGAAGACAACCACAACCCAGGTTCTTGATATCCATGGAAGCCTCTCAGTCTGCTATAGATTTCACTTGGAGTGGTCACGGCACTAAATCTGTAAAAGGTAGGAATGATGAAATATACACTGTTCGCGCCAGGGCTCGAACTAGCGACATATCGCTCTGACGACAAACATCCGACCACTAGGCTAAAAAGAAATTCCTTCTAGTCTGAGCTAGTAAGGTGATCTAATACTCTCTACTTTTACACATGCATACGGTATTTTCTGTCCTGCAGGTAGGGCGTAAAACTTGTACCTGCTGTCCCCATGGCATGATCGCAAAAGGCGACTAAATTTGGGATCTTATCTTTTTTCTTCTTTCTTAGCAACTTTCTTCTTCCTAATGTCTCCCTTGACAATGTCTCACTTTTGGCCCTTAGGTGAGCGTTCGCCGCTGTGAGGAAGGCTTTGGGTTCTGTCCCCTGGCCGCGACATACCAGAGTCTTTAAAATGGTTATTGCTACTCCTGCTTAGCGCTCAGCATATTATGAGTGGGACGACTGGTTCGCCCGTTGTCAGTATAATGTGACCGGGTGGGGTGTCCTGCTGGGTGTCTTCGGCAGTATGTTCCAGTGAGGTAGCACTATAAATCGGCAAAATTTCCGGCCTATCACAAGGAGACTTAACACGAACATACCGCAGCCTCCCAAAACACACATACGCACTCACCACACACATGCATGTCGCACGCACGGGAGGCCGTCCTTAAATGACCTTAGCTGTTAATAGGACGTTAAACAAAATAAACCCAACCAATCTGTGCAATACACGTATTTAGATTAATATTGATAACATATATTTGTAGGCCATTCGATGATTACATTATACTAGTACATATAATGTAGACAAGAAAATGTGTAATTACCAGGTATCCAATGCGTTAACGTAAGACCTCTGAACAGGTACAACCACACTTTACTATAGGAATAAAATAAAATAGGAAAACATCATTCCTGGATGGTTGAAAATGATGTTTAAGACATGTTCAGAAATTGTAGTGACTGGAAAGGCTGTGTGTGCGTTTGTTTGATGGCAGATAGAAGGTGAATAATTGATATAACTAAGACATAAGGATGAAAATTCAAAGTACGTTAATCCTTCTATGTGGGTAACATTCTTTTGGTATCTCTTTAGTGGCTTTTCAAAAACTACTGTACAGCACCATACGATATGACCAACTTGCACAGGCGACAGCCCTTAAGCTGTTTGCCATATCAAAACCATTATTATAATAATTTTATGCAATATAAGGACAACAGAAATACAATCAACAAACGTTCTAGATGAAGATATCAACGGTATTGTAAAGCAAATGGATTTGTTATCCTTTCTCCCACCTTTTGGGGATCAAAAGAATTATATAAAATATTTACCTGTATTATCACATCATCAAGTCATACTACATGTACTTAATATATCACAATATATCCGTTTATTATATTAACGGCGGCTATAAATGTTTCGATATTGTTAATTGTTTTTTTTTTTTTTCATTATTTCCATTTATTTATTTTTGTAATAAAGATATTTTCCAGATTTTTGATTTCAGAATATTTTATTGTCAAGATGGTACAGACAAAGGGAATTGGGCAACAGGACAAGCCTATAAAAGCCCTCTCCTGATGATATATATATACAACATAATGTACATACCAAAAATAAATATGAATGCTATAACTAATAACTGCAAAGAGATTCCACTACATGTATATTACTAAATTCAAGCGGGAAATTGCATTATATTGACTGATCATACTTTGTAATCCCTTAAAACAAATAGCAACAGACAAAAAACAGTCCATTCACAATCAATAGCCTGTGCTATATTCATAAAAATGAAGAAAAAACAGTTATGATAAATTTACAATTTCCAGTATTGAGTCAAGAAAATCGACTGATATCGACAATGAATCTCTGAACAAAGTCAAGAACGGATTTGTTTAAAATAATATCCACATCAAAAGAACCAAATAAAAATAAGTGTGTATTCTGCAGCATATGATCACTCAGAGCAGCTAGAGAGTTGAAAAGGGATTGCCTTTCAATGTTATAAAGAGGACAGTTTAGAAAGAAGTGAGAACAATCTTCAACTGGATAGCCACAGTTGCAGGCAGGGGTATCTTTTAAATGAGAATTAAATAAATCTGCATTTAGATTACTCACAGAATTTCTTAACTGACATAAAATTATATTAATGTTTCGATCTCCACCGTTTTTAAAAATAGTAGTTAATTGTGTATCACGATCTAAGTCAAGATGTTGTAAGAATTCACGCTTTAAGGTATTTAAAGAGGACATTGAGGGAAACAGACAAGTTGGATTGTTCCATTCAGACATGATTTTAGGGAAAAAACTTGTATTATAAAGGTTTGTTCTAGCCTGAGGCACATCAAAAAGTCTATTATGGCGTAATGGGTAAGCAATATTATTTGTGTTCATATAAGGTAAAATAGATTCACTAAGATGAGCAGGGCATAATTTATTAAAAATCTTATAAAACAGAATATGTTGATGAAGATGTCGACGCTTAGAAAGTGGAATAAGACCAGATTCTCTATACAAAATAGCATGACTTGTGTTCCCCGTCTCATACCAGTAATGATGCGCATAGCCTCGAGTTGGATCGACTCTAGGAGCCCACACTCTCTTTCAGTACAATTTGCCCAAACTACGTCGGCATATTCTAATATAGGGCGAATGAATGTTGTATAAATTAAAAGCAATGAGTGTCTGTCAATTTTATATTTTAGCATTCGGAGAATATTTATTCTTTTATAAGCTTTTTCATAAATAAGGTTAACATGGTCAGACCATTTTGCATGATTGTTAAATACTAAACCAAGATGATTCTGAGTACGAACATTCTTTATCAATGAGTTATTGAAGCATAAATCAGGGTGTGAAGTCTCAGAGTCTAACCTTCTCGAGAATAAAACAGATACAGTTTTATCAGGATTGAATACAATACCCCATTTCCTCGACCAGACTGATATGTTTTCCAAATCTTGATTAAGAATGGTGGAAGCCTCTTGTCTGTCCCTCTCAATTAAAACATATAGGAAAGTGTCATCAGCAAATAGTTTTACTTTAGACACTAAATTATCGCATATATCATTAATATATAGTAGAAACAGATAAGGACCTAAAACTGAACCTTGAGGTACCCCTGCCTGTAGAGTTTTCCATGTAGATTTAAATCCATCAATGACCACTCTCTGTCTTCTATCAGTTAGATAAGATGAAAACCATTTTAAAACATTGTTACTTATACCATATCTTTTTAATTTATAAATTAGACCATCATGCCAAACCCTATCGAAAGCTTTACTAATATCGCAAAATACCATTCTTGCTTCTTTACCTTTATCTAAATGTTTAACAATTTCGTCATAGATAATTAATAATTGATTGACAGTGGAATCTTTAGGCAAGAAGCCAGATTGATTTTTAGAGATAATGTTATTGATTGTGAGATAGTTGAACATATACTTGAAGATACTTTTCTCTAGCATCTAACTAAAAATAGAAGTAACAGAGATTGGTCTGTAGTTAGTTGGGTTACTTTTTTTTCCCTTTCCCTTTATAAATCGGAGTGACATGAGCGTTTTTCCAGGAAGTAGGAACTATTCCAGAGGAAACTGATTTATTAAATAACATAAAAAGAGGCTGAACAAGTGACTGTGCTATACCTTTGATGAATTTGGGAGGAATAGAATCATGACCAGCAGGTTTGTTAGTATTAAGGAGGTGGAGTTGGTCAGTTATATCCTGTTCACTAATGTCAATAGATGATAAATTATGTCTAGGCAGGGGACAGTCAGGTGGTAAATCGTCAGCATTCTTTTCAGTTTCAGAAATGGATGTAAAATAATTATCAAAAGATTCAGCTTCATCTATCGGGTGCAGTTTAAGATCGCCATTAATCACCAAAGGGGAGTCAGTTTCACGTTTGTTTTGAAGATTCATTACAGATTTAGCGATAGGCCACCATTTTCCAGGCGGGATAGTTTTATCAATCAGAGAAGATCTTAGCTTAGATACGTATTTATCTTTGGCCTCGCGGACTGGAGAAATTACTTGATTACGAATTGTTTTGAAGTTGTTCCAGGAGGCTGGAGTATTATTATTTTTTGCTTTAGAATGCTGACGGTTTCTTTGTCTGATTTTAAGTCTTATTTCGTTAGTCATCCAAATCTTGTCATTAGGCCTTATTGTTACTGTCTATTTAGGTACGAATAAGTCAATAGCAGTTATAATTTTATTAGTAAGGATAGAATTAGCTTCATTAATGTCACCCTCTAACAATATGTTCCAATCGACAGAGTTTAGGAAATCATTAGCTGCTTCAAAGTTAGTATTTTGAAAGTAGAGAAGGGTTTTTTTAAAAGCATGTTTCTTAACAGTTTTAAAATTTAAGTTAGCACAAATCTGGGAGTGGTCGCTACAAGAGGGAGGGAGTACAGAAGCATTTTTAACAAAGTTCAAATTGTTAGTTATTAAAATATCAATTGATGTAGAGGAGGTGGGGGTGATCCTGGTAGGTTCAGTAATAGTATTTTGTAATCCAAATTTTAATAGAAGCCGTGAAAAATGAGAGTTTGGATTGATATTCGTCATGTCTTGGTTAATATCACCTACCAGTATCACTTCCCGCTGTTTTCAAGTTTACTCCAATAACTAACTGTTGAATTTGGGGGTCTGTAAATACAACCTATCAAAATGTGTTTACTGTGCGTAATTACTTCTACCCATAAAAGTTCAAGGTCATCAGTTTCAAGGTCATGTCGTCTATTAATGATAGTATTGTTTTTGGAATATATAAGTACGCCACCGCCACCACCATTAATTCTGTCCTTCCTAAAGACAAAATTTTCAAGAGATATATCGGAGTCAGGAATAGTATTGTTTCTGAAATACATAAAATATCAACATCAGAAAATTCAGCATCGAGAAGATGTGTTTTGTGCCTTAGTGAGCATATGTTGAGATGACATAACGAAATATTTTCGAGTGAATTATTAATATCATTATTAGGCCCAGGATTTGGATGAATATCACCACATATATATAACATTAAAAGTGTTTTCAATAATAGGGGACAACATATATCAATAGACGTCGGGAGAGTCAGAAAATCATTAACGATACCAGAATATTGACGAGAGTCACACTCCGCACACTCTGAACCACGAAAAAATGTTATTTTATCCATTGTCAAGAAACATATAGAAACGGTAAAGTAGAATCATGGTGCAGAGGGAGCAGCGGGTGACTCTAGCAAGTTTGGCGCAGATGAGGAGCAATTGACATGCACATTTATGTATATTCTGAAAAAACTCAGTATGGAAAAAACAAATTAAGGTAGACATTAAAAACAAACATGTGTAGAAACTAGACATTATTTACATAAAATTATAGGATCCATAAAAATGATAGTAGAGAAACAAACATGATGCACCGGTATATTGATATACAAATGGGATGACCCGTCTCGCTGACCCTGTAATAATATCTTATAATTTCGAAGCAGACGACAAAATATAACCAATCCTTTTCTTACCTGTTGGGAAATGGACGCGTCTATGATAACAAAGTGCACGCGCGCATCGGCTTACACAGGTCAGGGAAACGGGTCAGATGGCAATCTTACCTTTAGAAGGATTAACCAATTAAAACAGATCTATATATCAAGTACGTGGCCAATAAATTCATCAATGTGACATTTTGTACGCATTTGCTATTAAAAGTATCTAACAGCACAAAACAGTCATTGTTGAACATTAAGTAATTACTCATTTATATAGATATACACATGAGAAAAATAAGCCAAAAAACATTACAAATAAGAATAGCTGGGTCTGATCAAGTCTTGGGGTTATTCATGAATAAGCAATGCCATTTTTTTTAACTATATTGGTTTGATAAAGCAATACATCTGGCGGAGTGAATTACTTTTGATTACTAGCAAGTTTAGTTTCCAAAGAAGATTGGCGATTCTATTATCAATGATTATGTGAGATATCACAGAGTACAAGTGGTCAAACCATCTAAATGTATACATCAACAGTTTAGACTGTGTACATGTGTGTAGTGAAATCGGTTTATAGTGATGGGAGTTAAATTCTTTTTACAAAGGTATGTACAGTTGTATGTTTGAACTTTTACGTACTGGATTATTTTGTAATAAAACACAGATATTGACAGATCAGTGTTTACAGTTTCATACAGAATTACACTGCTCTTGCTATATGTACAGGTATATTGTTTATAGTAATAACAGATGAATGTGATCATTGTTATTGTATTCCAGTATTGACTGGTAGCATTATATTATAGGTAAATAACTGTAACCAATAGGTTATATACATAATTTACAAATATTGATATGTGTAAAATTGGTTAAAACTATTATTGTTGCTAATTATGAGTAATAATCACAAGATTAGAATGAGAGATAATCAGACATTCAATACCCTTGATTATACAGAGTTAAGAGAGACAAATATAATTCATTTCTCGAATTATAAAAAAATAGACCGAACAGTTATGATGCAGCACCAATAGGATATATACAGATCTTTAACAGATTTATATGACAGATATGACATGACTAGTGATAAAGTTGTACATCAGGTACAGTTTTTTTTGACAGACATTACTCCGTAGATTTGTAGAATACCGGGTGTACACTTATATTGATGGTCAGGATACACCAGTACATAAATGAAAAATATATCAACATTGACCTATATTTGACGGGGAAAATAACAACAGATATGACACATGATACATAAACAAATCAATTTATTTCTGTCCATAGGATGGTTACACAGGTGAGGTGACACTCTTAGCTGGAGTGTTGTGAGTAGGTCTGTGGGCTTTAGCTATGTGTCTCTGGGTCCCGGGTATGTTAGAAGCACGAGATTGGGTTCCTTGCTGAGGGGTCAGGGGAGGTTTATTGGCAACCTCGGGTTTTCTCCTAAGTGGTGGAGACGGCGGGTCGGGGTATTCATTGAGTTCACATAATCTCGTAACAGAGGCTTTACGCCAGTTCTACTACGAACTATAATCTTGCCATCTTGAGTCCATGTCCAGGTAAAGGTACCGATAGATCTTGGATACCTGGCCTTCGCATATACAGCCGCTCGCTGTTTTGTTAGGGCTTCGTTCAAATAGAATGGAGGTTTTTTACGTGCGACATCGGCGAATGAGGCTTTTTCAGGGGATGGTTGGTTATGTTTACCGAATAGAGTAAACCTTCCGTCATACACTGCAGCCCGGGTGGCATACGAAATAAAACGTACTATAATGTCTCTCGGGTGGGTGGTAGATTTCGGGCCTACACGATGTGAGTTGCTGATGTCTGAGGCTGTTACCATTACACCTAAGTGATTATTACATACGTCAATAGTAAGCGAGGTCGTGCTTTCACCCTCCTGTTCAGCAATGCCTCGAAATTTTAAGCAGTTTTTTGCGGGAGTATTGCTCCCCCTCTTCGACACGCTGTTCAAGTGCATCAATCTTGGCCTCAAGCTGGTTAATACCGAGACTGGCTATTAACGTGTTTTTAAACAAGGTATTGTTCATCAGCTGGCCAACAACTTCACTTATCATACTCTGGTCAGTGATCAGCAATGATTTTCACACTTTCTCTCACGTTTTCAGGTCGGGAATTCATTGTCGACATACGTGTATTTCAATATGGCGGCTAGAAATCTGTATGTGCTCAACACATAAAATGTTCAACAAGTTTGATAAATTAGAGTTTTTGTATAAAATTGACACCGGATACAGTAGTTCACATTATGAGGAGGAATATAGTCATTGGGTGACTTACTTTGGCTTCACCATGAGATTAATAAAAGCAGTGGATTCTCTCAGGCGGTGGTCAAATTAAAAAGCGTCCATACTGTCCGGCCACCGGAAGTTTTCCCAATTTCCCAATATTTTCCAGATTCAACTAACCAAGTTCAATTTCAGAGCTTAATACAAAAATTCTTAACCATGTGGCAATTAATATTATGAGAAAGAAAGATAGTATAATTCAATACTTGAATGCATACAGAGAATACACTAGTACAGAACATTTACATCATTGTACGTGATAATTAATGACATGTATCAAATTAATCTATGTGTGGTATCATATTCAAATACCTAATTAATGTCTGGTATCATATTGATTAATGTGTGGTATCATATTCAAATACCTAATTAATGTCTGGTATCATATTGATTAATGTCTGGTATCATATTCAAATACCTAATTAATGTCTGGTATCATATCAATTAATGTCTGGTATCATATTCAAATACCTAATTAATGTCTGGTATCATATTCAAATACCTAATTAATGTCTGGTATCATATTAATTAATGTCTGGTATCATATTAATTAATGTCTGGTATCATATTAATTAATGTCTGGTATCATATTCAAATACCTAATTAATGACAGGTATCAAATTAATCTATGTGTGGTATCATATTCAAATACCTAATTAATGTCTGGTATCATATTAATTAATGTCTAGTATCATATTCAAATACCTAATTAATGTCTGGTATCATATTGATTAATATCTGGTATCATATTAATTAATGTCTGGTATCATATTCAAATACCTAATTAATGTCTGGTATCATATTGATTAATGTATGGTAACATATTGATTAATGTCAGGTATCATATATACATACCTAATAAATGTTAGGTATCAATAAGTCACCCGCTAAATATTAAATTTTTTTTTTTAACAAACTGTAGTTAACCGAAAAATAATTTATGAACCATCTTATTTTATATTTATAACTCATGTATGTTGTTTTACTTTATATGTTCTTATCTTACTCTTCCTTTCCTACCTTTGACCTATGCTTCTCTGACCTTTCTCAACCTCCCCATGAGACTGAGTGTTCTAACTATTATTACAAATATGCTATGGTAAACGCGACCGATTGCCCCTCTTCATGTAATTTATTGTTTGATGACCATGGGTAATGATTTAGTTCAGTATCGGGCGGCTATCGGTTGTTTTTACCAACGTACTCACGGTTTATTGATTTCACAAACGTTTTTCGTCTATATTAAAATGTCCCATGTTCTCAATGATGTAGGTCTGGCGTGATGTTTATGTTTACAAAACTAGTTTTAGTAACACGTGTTCTATTATGCAGCATAACAGATAACTCTAGTTTTCTCTTGATACTTCAGCTCCTCCTCCTGTCCTGTAATGATGTCCATCCTAACCCAGGCCCCCCAGATTATAATAACTGTATATCTATTTTCCACTTGAATATTCGTAGTCTAAGAAATAAGTTATCACATTTAGAAAATTTGGCTTCTGATTATGATATTGTTTGCGTCACCGAGACTCACCTTGATCCTTCTATTTCTGACGCTGATATACTCCTGGGTGTTTACGAGTTATACCGCAAGGACCGGGGAACCCCGGGAGGGGGGATAGCAGTATTTACATCCAGTCTCTTGTGCACCCGTCGTAGAGCTGACTTAGAATTTCAGGTGGGTGAGGTTATTTGGACGGAGATCAACTTTCCATATAAAAAATATCTTCTGTGTACTCTGTATAGGCCTCCTAACATCGCACAATCCTTTTGGAATCATCTACAGAATTCTATAGACACTGCTATTCAAGAAACCCCAAATATAGTATTAGTTGGTGATATAAATGTTGATCTTTTAACTGTAGGAAACACGCACGTTGTGTATGATATTATCCACACCTTTCACCTAACTAATGTAATCGACAAACCGACACGCATAGGACGCACGAGCTCTACCTTACTTGTTTTTTGTGATATCTCCAAAGCGTTCGATCGTGTGTGGCACAAGGGACTAAATGTAAAATTAGCTAATTATGGAATAAACGGAAAACTTTTAAAATGGTTAAATAATTATATCAGAAACCGGAAACAACAAGTTTTCGTAGGAATTAGTAAATCTTCCGTCAGAACTACTAATGCTGGCGTTCCTCAAGGGTCAGTATTGGGTCCTCTTCTTTTTATCCTATATATAAATGACATATCAGATAACCTTGAAAGTCTTTCTAAATTATTTGCTGATGATACCTCCTTATTATGTTCTGGTCGATCGCTCTTGGAAATTGAAACGAAAATAAATAATGACTTAGTTAAAATTCAAAATTGGGCAGAAATATGGCTGGTGAAATTCAACCCTCTGAAAACGGAAGCTTTACTTATATCAAACAATGAACACGAACATGTTGTAGATATAAGCTTTAATAATGTGGATGTAGAATTTGTTGATAACCATAAACACCTATGAGTTACTTTAGATGCAAATTGCAGATGGTCCACTCATACTGACAACATTTGTAAAAAGGTATCAAAACAGTTAAGTATCCTCCGAAAGCTCAAATATCTTTTAAACAGACAAACTTTAATTAAAATTTACAAGTCTTATATTCTGCCATTATTTGAATACTGTTGTGAGGTTTGGGACGGTTGTTCTCTCGGTGATGCAGACAAATTGGAAAAACTTAACTTAGAAATAGCAAGAATAATTACTTGATTACCATCTTTTGCTAGCAGACTTTCGTTATATTCTGAAAGTGGTTTAGAACCACTTGCTACTCGTCGTACTAGGAGAAAACTGCAACTTTTCTATAAAGTCACAAATCACCTAACACCAAATTATTTATCCACTCTACTGCCTCCTTTAGTATCTGAAAACTCTCACTATAACCTCCGAGACGCCAATAACTACTCTTTACCAAATTTCCGACTTCATTTGACCAATATTTCGTTTTCCCCGGCTACTATTCGACTTTGGAACCAATTAGATTTAGAAACTAGGCAAAGTAACTCATACTTAGTTTTTAAAAAGTCTATCACTAATATATCAAAAGTCCCTTATTATTACTCTGTTGGAAATAGAAAATCTAATATATTGCATGCAAGATTAAGAAATAGTTGTAGTACTTTAAATAATGATCTTTTCCGATCTCATCTGATTGATTATAGTTACTGTCAATGTGGTCATCCTATTGAGGATACATATCATTTCTTCTTCGTCTGTAATAATTATGTTGAACCGAGAATCGAATTGTACCGAAATCTGAACAATTTCATACCGCTAGATCTGCAGCTATTACTGTATGGAAGCAGTGATTTATCCATAGAGGATAATGTTACAATATGTAAAAACACTCAGAAGTACATTCTTGATTCGTATAGATTTTAATTCCCCTTATCTTTCTATATATATCTGTGTAAATTTCTGTGTGCTTATCATATCTATTCCGATGCCGATGGCAAAAGAGAATTGAATTTCCAGGAGGCATAGGAAGCGAACGGAGAGAGCTAACCATGGCACAGGATGTGATGAACTTTAGAAACAGCAGAGTGTTTTGAAAAGTGAATAGTGTGAACTTCTGCTATCGGCATCGGAATAGTTTATTGGAATAGTTTACTTGAATTGTTTATTCATTTGATAATCTATAGTCATAATGATTTTTTTTTTCTAATTATATCTTCATTATAACTCTCTCTCTCTCTCTCTCTCTCTCTCTCTCTCTCTCTCTCTCTCTCTCATATGTAAATATATGTCATCTTGTAAAATAAATGTATTATATGTATGTAAAATTATATAGGGAAAGGGCTTAATATAAGTTTGATAACTTGTGCCCAATTCCCATGTATATATTAAGATACAATAAAATATGTTTAAATCAAATAAAACGTGATATTGTGGTGAAAATCCAGAGAGAGTGATCTCCCCTGGTTGGAACTCGCTCCGTGCACGAGCTGGAGGTGCGCTCTCGTATGTAGTCCCGCGAGGTGACGGAGGGCGCTCTCTTTCCATCATGAACTCTACACAGACCAGACCACAAAACGTGAGCACTCACTGCATTGTATGGGTTTGGGGATACGGGAGCATCCATTAGTCTGTGAGAATTTCACGCCAAATTCTATTTTTTTCAACATGTTTGTCCACCTTAGTGTCGTCCTGTTCCGGACAGCACGTGCCAGCACCATTTTTGTTTTGACCTGCACATGTTGCCTACGGAGCAGAACGACACTCTGTCGGACTGTTAGTTGTTTTTTTTCTAACTATTTGTAGGTTAGGGTAGGTTGGAACGATTTAATTATCTTTCCAACAAACATTTTAGTTTTTTTCGTGTTTTTGCTGGTACACCTGATCGTGTGGGCCGCCCATATCGGCGGCATACAAAGGCCGGGTGTATAATCATACAGTAACATAGGGTTTTTTTTAATTAGAAATTAGTTTAGGTAGTTATTTTTGTACGGCTACGCACCTGTGCTGTGGACCGCCCATTATATTTTGGCGGCGTACGGAGGAGGAAATTAGTGTTAAGTTAGTATTAGGATAGCGTAGATTAGATATGATTACATGTATTATTGGTGTTATTTTATATACCACCACACAAACACAACCTACAAACACATGTAAAAACTGTGTTGTGTTATTTATTTACATCACCCATTTTGCATACAAAAACTGTGTTGTGTTGTTTATTTACACCACCCCTTTTGCATACAAAAACTGTGTTTTGTTCTTTATTTACACCACCTGTGTTGCCTTATTCATTTTTCCTGTTATAACCATGCCTTGTATTAATTTAAGGGAAGCAACAGAGGAGGAAATCTGTTCCCTTCCAGGTATAGGGGAAGTCTATGCAGGGAAAATAATAGAAATCAGGGGGAGGGAAGAATTAACATTGTCTTCCCTAAAGGAATGAATAATTAGTAAAGACACTTGGCTAGATTGGATAGGGCAGGGAAGGATTACAGGTATAAACCTGAGGCCAACCTCACCGCCTCATTCACCCAGTTCCTTGAGAGGGTCCCATTCCCCTGGGAAAACTTGGAGAATCGCCTGGATAAACAGGACGATGCAATTAGGGACATGCACATCAAGTTTACAGGATTATGGGGAAAATTAGATAAATTTATGGTAGACAGGGGGACAGCGGATCTCTTAAAGGAGGAGTCCGCTGTTACCAGGTCAATTCCTGGTAAGGTTGTACAACCGGGAACAATTCAGCTAACCACCCCTAGGTGGGCGCAGTACATTCATGACCAGGTACCACTGGAGCCCCAGCCCTCAGAACCCACAGTTCCTGACTTTCAGTCAGTATGGGGGGAACCCACCCAACAACGGGATGCACCAGGGGGGTTGGTCATGTCGGGGACCCTCCCACAAGGTAACCCTTATCTGGACAGTATCATAAATGTACTACCCAAGGATGGTCGATACATAAGAGATCATGTCCTTGTAGGGCCTCAACCCTCCCAAGCTACCTCATACCCTCCCCAATCTAAGGCCAATACATGGGGGATACAGATATCGCCCTAACAACAAAAATTTTAAACATCTTCGGGTTTTACAGAAACTCAGAACAACATGAACAGTTCTGTGGATCAGCCACCAGTATCTAGGGATACTATGGGCATTACCAAATCCCATGTTGGGGACAATCTACCATGTCAAGGTATTCCACCCATAGCCAATGACATACCTGTAGGTTATGGATATCAACCAGGTCCCCAGGTACCAGGCAGGCACATAGTATCTGCTGGAGTCCAAGCGTTCGCTGACTTAGACCCTTTGTGTTCCAGGGACCTGGGTGGTAATGGTGGTAACATTACTACCAATCTACCACCAAATGATTATGGGGGGTCCACACCCATATCACACCATCAGATACATGACTTCCCCACAGCCCCTGTATGTATGCCCAAAGTAGAAACTCCCTTATTAGGGTACATAGATGGCCTCACAATACCAAACCGTATTAAACCGGATAACTCAGGGGATAGTAAACCTCCTCCCAATATGGGAACAGAGACCCACGTGGGGGATACAGCAGTTAAGTATACCCATAGGGGTTCAGTAGACAGACAGTCAATATACCATAGAGACCCAGTGGGGGGAGGCACACATATGATAGGCATAATCGGGAAGACCACGGTTCTCGGCGCGGTTCAACCGATCGAGGGGCCGTTGACAATAGGCGTGCCCGCAATCCGCGTCGTGCCCGAGTGGAAAACCGTCGTGCCGACTCATCGGATAGTGAACCATCTGACTTAGATTTCTCGAGTCAGGAGGAGCCTAATGTGGTGTCATCCAGTGACAATTTCAACCGACATCGGAGAGATGGACACCGCCACCATCGACATCGCAGTAAAAGCCCGCAACGCCACAAGATGCCAACATTTACTGGTAAGGATAGATGGGAACCCTTCATCTTAAAATCTGACCGCATAGTAGCTGACAACGCATGGTCAGAGCGTAAGACAATTAACCGGTTCTTTGATTGTCTAAGCGGGGGCGCGCTAGAATATGCAGACAAACTACCCGGCGCGCTCTCCTTTCATCGGCTAAAAAAGAAGATGAAGGAGAGGTTTAGTGACAAGGATGTACATGTAGTAGCTAGGCGCGAGCTCCAGTATGCCAAGCAGGAAGAAGCGGAGATCCTGGCTGAGTACGCTCAGCGTATCCAAACGCTTACCAATGACGGGTATGCTTATGCTGATGAGACCACCCAAGATCAGATCGCGACAAAATCCTTCTTAAAATGATGCCGGGAGAAGGTGGCGGCTCAAAAAGCTATGGAAAAGAACCCCAAGACGGTTCATAAGGCCCTTAAATACCTGATGAAGGGCGTCAATTTCTGCCTAGGGACCGGAATCGTTCCCCTAACGCTGACCGGAAGACGTGGGACTGAGGACGTAACTCTACGCCACCAGGGTGGGGTAATGGTAAGTGCCAGGGCAGCGCGGACAACAGCCGCGTCGAGGTGAACGACTCCATGTCCCCAGACCGCCAGAAAGGCTTTCCTACTCGGTCCCGCTCACCGTCATCATCAAACAAGGGGTCCAGGGATCCGTCCCCTCATAGGGAAATAAAGTTGGTAGTCTCGGAAGGGAGTAGTCTCACCATACCCGTAACCTTGAATGGAACGTCCATAAGAGCAGTCGTAGATACAGCCGCCACTATGACGTTGGTCCGCAGAGGATTATTGGACCACCTGAACGGACCGTTAATACTTGGTAAGCGAGTACAGCTCAGAGGGTTCACCGGCAACGTGGAGAACGTGTGGGAAATTAAAGACCTACTCATCGGGGTGGGAACCACAGTGACCCCCTGGACGGTATATGAAGCACCAATTACCGACGATATGTTGCTGGGAGTGGACTTCTTAGCCCAAAACAACTGCATCCTAGATATGAACTCCGGGAGACTCCTAATGGCGGATCAGATAATTCCCCTCACACCGTATAGGGAGATTAAACAACATACCACAATGGTGTCGGCGACTCAAACTACAACCATTCCCCCAAACTCTATAGGGTTTTGTAATGTAACCTGGGATAAAACCATCCAGCAGTCGGCCATGATCCAGCCCCACTCCAGCCCAATAGGACCGTTGTTTAGCAACACATTTGTAGCCTCGGGGGCGGACCATGCTATAATGAGGGTGGTGAATGATTCCCCAATGTCCTTTAAAGTTAGACGGGGGAAAGATGTCGGGAAACTGGAAACCGTGGAACTACTTACATCACTTCCGGTACGAGAACAGAGAGAAGTACAAGGAGTACAGAGTGTTCCAGCTTCTGACAAGGAGGTTAGGATACCGGCATTTTTGCAAGATCTGGTCAGTCGGTCAAGCCAGGAGTTACTGTAAGTCCCGAGCAACGGCGGGAACTGGATGATTTGTTGGTAGAATTCCAAGACACCTTTGCCAAACACGATTTGGATATAGGATGCCTACAGGAAATAACACACAAAATTGATACGGGCTCAGAGGATCCAGTCCGACAGCGAATGAGGAGGACGCCTGCTCATTTCCAGCACCTGGAAAAGATGTTGGCTGCTGGCGTTATCCAGCCATCAAACTCGGAGTGGTCCTCAGCACCGGTATTAGTTAGGAAAAAGGACGGAGGTCTGAGATGGTGCATAGAATACCGAGCCTTAAACGACAAAACCACCAAAGATAGATTTCCGTTACCCAACATAGATGACTGTCTAGACTCGCTGAAGGGAACTGAGTAGTTCTCAACGTTAGATATTGCCTCCGGTTATTACCAGATAGTCCTGGACGAACGGGACAGGAAGAAGACGGCGTTTATCACCCGTTATGGCCTGTTCGAACACACTCGAATGGGCTTCGGGTTGTGTAACACCCCAGCGACGTTCCAGCGTGCCATGCATCTTGTCCTGCGGGGGTTAACCTGGTCTGAGATATTAGTTTACCTTGACGACATAGTCATCCTCGGTAAGGACTTCCCGGACACACTGAGCAAGCTAAAGAAGGTCTTGGAACGTTTCCGTCAATATGGGCTGAAACTCAAACCCAAGAAATGCGAATTATTCCGGAGGGAAGCTGTGTTCCTAGGACGACTTGTCAATGAGCATGGAGTTTCCATGGATCCTAAAAAGATGGAGGCGGTAAAGTCTTGGACGGTTCCCACCGACAGGATCAAGCTCATGTCCTTCCTGGGATTTGCAAATTACCATAGGAACCATGTCCCCAACTATGCGGGAATTACTCAGCCACTATATGAGTTGACCAAGCTTACAGTAGACTTCCGGTGGGGGGAGGAGCATCAGCGAGCGTTTGAGAACGTCAAAACAGCTCTGTGTGGAGCACAGTGCTTGTCATACCCTGACGGCGAGGGGGAGTTTATACTCGACACCGATGCTTCAGATACCACGATCGGAGCTGAGCTATCACAGATACAGGACGGGGAGATCAAGGTCATTGCTTATGCTAGTCATGTACTGATCCCTGCCCAGCGTAAATACTGTACCACCCGGAAGGAGTTGCTGGCCGTGGTGAAGTTCTGCCGGCATTTCCGTCATTATCTCCTAGGCAGGGAGTTCTCTGTACGCACAGACCACAACAGCTTAGTCTGGCTTACTCGGTTCAAGCATATCGAGGGCCAGCTAGCTCGTTGGTTAGAGGAGCTAGCCCAATTTGACATGCAAATACTCCACAGGCCTGGGAAAACCCATGGGAACGCCGACGGCCTTTCCCGCATCCCGGTCACCAAGGGGAACTGTAATTGCTACCAGGCTGGAGTGGAAGTGGAGAATCTACCGTGCGGAGGGTGTCAATTCTGCCAGAGGGCACACCAGCAGTGGGAGAGGTTCAGCGAGGATGTAGATGACGTAGTCCCCCTTGCTAATCATGATTTCTGCTCTCCGAAAACTCAGGAAATCCAGGGGAGTGTCAAGCAGACGACAGCCTCGCGCTTGATGTAACCTCCTCGGACGAGAACGACTCCGACAACGAGGGAGACCCCTCAGGAAGACCCGACACAGTTGTTACTGGATGGAGGGGTTAGCCAGTGAGACCCTGGGTAAACAACATACCCAGGACCCCTGCATAGCGCCAGTCTACCACTGGTTAGACCAAAACACAGAACCGACGGAAGGAGAATTATTCTCCTATGGACGATCCGTGAAAGCTTTGTGGTTGCTACGCGCCATGTTATCCATCAGGCAGGGGGTGCTGTACGTCATTCCAGAGGGACACCAACGTCCCAGGGTGGTCCTCCCACAACAACTTCAAGCGATGGCCTTGACCTGCGCCCATGATCACACAGTAGGGGGCCATATGGGGGAAAACAAGACCTACAAAAGACTGAAGCAACATGTCTGGTGGCACACTATGAGACTGGACGCTAAACTACACGTCCGTTCCTTTACAACCTGTACACGCAACAAGAAGACTAGGAAGCCTAAGACCAGCTTGGGAACCTTTCACGCAGGTTTCCCCATAGAGAGGGTCCATGTGGACATATTGGGGCCTTTCACACCCAGTAAAGCTGGGAACCGATACATCCTAATGATGGTAGACCAATTTACTAAATGGGTCGAATTGGCTGCGCTTCCAAATCAGTCCGCAGAAACGGTCGCGTATAGTTTTGTTGAACGGATTCTGTCCACATTCGGGTGGCCTCTCCAGGTTCACACTGATCAAGGTAGTAATTTTGAGAGCCAGCTATTCACCGAGCTGTGCAAATTGCTCGAAATTACTAAAACCCGTACGACACCCTACCATCCAAGCTCGAATGGACAAGTGGAGCGTCTAAACCGGCCAGTACTACAGATGGTTAGATGTTGTATACGGGGGCAAGATGACACCTGGGATTACCATCTTCCAATGATCAAGATGGCTATGCATGCGACTGAAAACAGGAGTACAGGGTTCACCCCGAATATGTTGATGTTGGGCCGAGAGGTGTATCAGCCATTAGACCTGTTGGTGGGTTCCCCACCGCCCCTGGCGGAAACGTCGCACCAATGGGTCAGGCACCTCACGGAGTCACTTGCCCGTATACATGAGATAGCCCGGCAACATCTGGGACGTACACAACGCAGGCAGAAACGAGATCATGACTCAAAGCTGTCCGAAAACATGTTCCAAACCGGAGATATAGTATACAAAAGAGACTCGTCCACCAAAGTTGGGAGAAGCAGCAAGCTCAAGCCGCCATGGCTAGGCCCTTATCTGATAGAGGCATGCAAACACCCAGTCTACAAGATCAGGAACCGTAGGGGGGCTAAGTATTGTCACCACGATCGCTTAAAGCTATACGCGGGGGATACATTCCCCATATGGCTCCCTGGGGACTGGGGGACACCGAACGTGTCCTCCACCCTAGGAAGAGGAGGAGGTCCCGGAGGAGGCGGGGTAACACCCCCAAATCCGGGCCTCCCGCTTCAGAGTCCCTCCAATCCAACTCTCCCATACAGGGAGGGGGATTAGGAGGGACTCCGGGCCCAAACCAACCACTGCTCTCGCTGGGCCGCCCTCCTATACAAGGAGGGGGCTCAGCGAAAACCCATCAGAGAAATCAACAGAGGGCCCTAAAAGGGAAAGGGAGGCCCGCGTCCAATGCACAGTTGGGCTTCGCCGTTAAGCCCAAAGCATTGCCGGCGACTTCCCTAGCCGGGAAACGCCCAGAATGGCCTCTGGGGTCCCGGCCGCGTCTGGCAAACACCGACGGTGGTTCAGTCACCGTGCGTGTCTGCCAGGATGGCGAGTTATGCCCCATTTGCTGTAGGGAGGTGACCAGCCTCCGATCGCACGCGCTGGAAGTTCATTTGAACTTCCTAGCCAGCGTGGACGGCGGCTGTTTCACCTGCCAGCAGAGGGGGGCCTCCAGGATCTCCCACTTGAATGGCCACTCTGGTCATCGGGGGACCCTGGAGGAGAATGTGACCCCGTGGATCGCGAGCCTGAAGCGCATGCTCTGCGCTCAGGCCCATTATTGCGGGTGCGAGGAGGTCGGGGAGCTGTTAGGCCTGATTAAGGACTTACATCTCCCTACAGAGGAGGGGCCTTCCTAGGAATTCTCCTTACGAGAAGGGGAGGTGGCTGAGGCCATCAACTCCGAGTTCCGAGATCCCCGGGATGTCTCCCCCTCGCCTCCTCGGTCAGTTGGAAGTCTCCTCCATTGGAGACTCCAACCGACCATACTGGGCAAAATACCCCCACGCCTGAGGGAGGGCTACTGTGAGTCCGGGCGCTTTCTGGTCCCGGGCTCCGGTGTCCCTCCACCCTTACAGACACAGTCTTCAAGGGTGGCAGTCTATGACTGCCACTTCCACCTCGACGCTCTCCTAGCTCGGACGGGGGGGGGGGGGGGGGGGGGGTGGGGGGGGGGGGGGCAGGTCCTTCGCCGAGCTGGAGAGAGCTGAGGATGGAGGGGGAAGGCAGAGATCACCCTACTCGGGGGGGGGGGGGGGTAGCTAACTACGCCTACCCGAGGGGTTGGCCTCTGATGAGGACGCAGGTACAGAAATATGCCAGGATCGTGGTATCCGTGGGCCTGCACCCTCATCAGGTGGGGAGGGCCAGCACCTTCTACCATTCTTAAGGTGCCTGGACAACTCGGCCTGCGGTGCGTTGGGGGAGGTCGGAATAGACCTCACCTCCAACTGTACGTGCCGGCCGAGATGTAGAGACCCTGTCGTCTGCAGGAGAGGGCAAACGGAAGGTCAGGAGGCCGTTTTGACCACGGTCCTTCAAAGGGCTGTGGTCAAGGCCTCCCTACCGTTGGTCCTTCACTGCAGGGATGGGGAAGCGGCCGAGCGGCCGCTTTGGCCCTGAAATGCATCCGCCAGGTGCCCGACGCCACCGAGCTAGTGACGCATTGGCACTGTGTCACAGGATCGGTGAAGCAGGTGCAGGAATGGGAGCGGTACCTCCCAAACCTGTACCTGGGGGTGACGGCTCTGTCCCTAAGAACCGAAGCCTCTCGCCGAGCCTTGAGGGGGCACGACTCCAGCAGACTGTTGCTGGAGTCGGATGCCCCCTACCTGGTACCTTCTGGGGCAGGGGAGGGCCCAACACTCCCTGGCTCCTGGGGCACGTGCTCCGGGAGTTGGCCTCATTGAGGGGGGAGGACCCAGGCCAGCTGGCGGTGGTCCTCAACGCCAACGCCAGGAGGGTTTATTCCCTCCGATAGAGCCCCTCAGAAGGAAAAATAACAATAATCCAGTTCTCGTGTGAAACACGACCTTTGCCACCTATGCCCCTACGAGGGAAGTCAAGACCAACAGCCAAGCCGCTATAGGGTCATAATATGGATTTTCTTGAAACTCCAAAGTACCTCCCTTTACGAAGGGAGGGGGGTGGGGGGGAATAGTAATGGATCTTTTTGGAAACTTGCTGGATTGGAAATCATATAATTATAGTAAGGACGCTAAGTAATTGTAAATCAAGGTTGTTCAGGGAACCCCTGGGATAACTCAGGCTGGGGCCCTCGGAACAACCTCGGTAGTCTTTAATTAAAATAAAAATAAGCGTTAGTTGTTCAAGGAACCCCTGGGGCAACTCAGGCTGGGGCCTTCGGAACAGCTCTTAATCTTACCCTTATAGTGTAAAATTATAGGTGTCCGCTCAAAGGGAGCCGGATTGATAGCTAGGGAATTTGGGAGTAAGAGCTCCCCGCCATCCGTCGTCTAACATGGCAGTTATGTCTATAACTGCCAATAAAGTAAAAAGGAAAAAAGAAACGCATTAGAGAATAAACCATAGTTCCCCTCTTTTTCTCATTATACCCTAGGTAATATGATAGGGCTTAAAATAAATTGTTCAAACATAAAGTTCCATGAAGGGAGCGGTTCAAAATAAGTAAAGTTCCCATCCATGGATTAAAATTAAAGATTAGCTTAAGGGGACTCGTACCACTTGTTCCTCTCGAGAGGTTCCTCGACCCGGACACCCACAGGCTAGCCTTGGACCCATGAGCATCCTGAACGACTTCTCTCCACCTGCTCGTCCTGGGGAATCAGCGTCCAGAAGGGGGCCTTTCATAAAACGGGGAGGAGTGTATTGAAAATTCAGAGAGAGTGATCTCCCCTGGTTGGAACTCGCTCCGTGCACGAGCTGGAGGTGCGCTCTCGTATATAGTCCCGCGAGGTGACGGAGAGCGCTCTCTTTCCATCCTGAACTCTACACAGACCAGACCACAAAACGTGAGTACTCGCTGCGTTGTATGGGTTTTGGGATACGGGAGCATTCATTAGTCTTCTAGAGAAGGCTGGTGAGAACCCACACCAGTTTCCTCTACAATATGTTCCTTAAGTGAAAATGCTTAAGTAAAAAGCATACTTAGAATATTTAGCACTAGACATTGGCATGGCTGATTAAAAATTAAATGAAACACACAATTATATAATAGTAATTAGCAGTTAAAAGTAATAGTTTAAATGTATACGAGGCATGCTTGGCACATACACTTAGCACTGGACAAAGGATGATATATTATTCATAAAATTTTAATATGCATACACAACTAGTAATACTTGTCACTGGACGATGGATGATTAATTAATCAAAATTGGTTTGGTTTATTTTGTTTAACGCCTTCCGTGCGTGCGACATGCATGCGTGTGATGAGTGCGTATGTGTTTTGAGAGGCTGCAGTATGTTCGTGTTAAGTCTCCTTGTGATAGGCCGGAACTTTTGCCGATTTATAGTGCTACCTCACTGAAGCATACTGCCGAAGACACCCAGCAACACACACCACCCGGTCACATTATACTGACAACGGGCGAACCAGTCGTCCCACTCATAATATGCTGAGCGCTAAGCAGGAGTAGCAACTACCATTTTTAGAGACTCTGGTATGTCTCGGCCAGGGGACAGAACCCAAAGCCTTCCTCACAGCGGCGAACGCTCAACTAAATGCCGAAAGTGAGGCATTGTCAAGGGAGACATTAGGAAGAAGAAAGTAGTTAAGAAAGAAGAGAAAATATAAGATCCCAAATTTAGTCGCCTCTTACGATCATGCAATGGGGGCAGCAGGTACAATTCTTACGCCCTACCTGCAGGGCAGAATTAATAAAAAAAATGTAAACATGCATACACAACTAATAAAATAACCGTAGTGTTTTGTCCTGGTGTCCTGTATGCATCCATTGTAGGGGATGTTACTGTACCGAAGAAATTTCACCCGAATCGACATTTGCCTTGTTATTGGTTGACAGAGAATAGTGATAGACATAGCCATCCTGATGCATGTATACTTACAAATCAGACAGCTTAAACACTGATCTCAATAGTTTAATCCAACAATAATATTTATCAAATGTAATGACGAAGTATGATATTAATGAAAACCTAGATATTCTTTTATGGGGTGATCAATCGCTAAACACTAAGGAAAATTAAGAAATATTAATTTATGTGCAGAATTACATTTGTAACAGTAAAAGATTTTAATAATGTCAACATCTTGATTAGTTTTCAAACACCAATGAGGTTACATCAAATTTTCCAGAATTATAAAATATGTAAACAACTGAAGTATTTTGTTGCGAAGTTAATTTGCCCATCTCATTATTGTGTGCAAATGTCCATGATTTAACGCCGTAATAGATGTTTTAGGAAAGGAATTAGTATAAGCTTTTAGCCTGTTTTCCAATCCTATATGTACATGTATGTATGATTTGTAATCAGTTAAGTTAATTAGTATCAAGAAACATATCAGCGATATTTAGCCATGTTGATAAGGGTTATCGGATAATAGTAAATGGCCTGTGATGTGATTTTGTTTCGCATTTTTGATCATTTCAAACAATTAAATATCTGTGATATATATACGTTGTTATACTATAGTTGTCTTCTGCAAATCTAGTTGATGAACATGGTATATGGTATGTAAAAATTGATTAAATGGTAATGAAATTCAAAGTTCGTGTAAAATAGAGGTAAAAACGATGTAATGTCGGAGAATACAGGTAAAATCCAGGTAATGTGGGAGAACACAGGTAAAATCAAGGTAAGGCATATATGAAGCAGACTATAATGACTGTCACAACATACCTGCCAGTATGTTATTTTTTTTTTAAGTTGGAGAAAGGAGAACACACCAGAAAATGACGCGATCTACTAGTTTGCAGGTTTGCAGGGGGTGTCATGTTTGTCTTGAATTGCAAATAACACCCATCAACCCACTCTTCTACCACAATTCATCATGGAATTCATATCTTATGGTTTCCTTTTCGTGTAACCGTGCATTGATGAGAGGCTAAAAGTAGTGATTACTGTCAAGCGAAGTCTCGGGGTTGTTGTTGTCTTCTGTTCCATAAATGGCGTAATCTTCACGTGCGTTCATTTTTTACGTTTATTTCTGCCCTACATGGCATTGATCGTATTGTATGACAAACCTAGTCTAATCATAGGTGCTTATCACGTTTATAAGTCCAAGACCGATTATAGACTACTATATAGAGAAAGGTCTGGAACTCCTCTGTCCTGCAAAAATTGGTCAATTTCATTCAAAGTGTCGCAAAAATTTTACCAAAAAACATTTTTCAATCATACCTAAATAGTCTATTTCTTTCACGTGCAGCTTCAAAACTCTGAAAAGGGGTGAATTTTCTTTAGTAGGACACGATCTAGAACATTTTTCAAACGAAAATGTCTACTGTATACCTGGTATTTTTTGCCCCAGGTTATTTTCGCCCTTGAGCAACACAAAAGATATTCGCCCCGTTTTAAATTCGCCATAAACTACTTTTAAGAAATGTCTTTTTCTCGTTTACAATCGAAAAATTCCGTTCGGAATTCTCGATACAGTTGCATTCGGGACACTCGAGATTTATCGAGTTCCCCATTTTCTTTTCGTCGCATATCCCGCTGAGGTGTGAAATGTAATCAGGTGTTAAATATACAACGTTTTCCCGTGTTCAGATATACTTTCAGCTTAAATTGATTCAAATAGTATCAGGTATGCATGGTCGATTTTAAGCAAACACGGTGAAATGAAGTTCACCGTGCCGTGACTAATTACTGACCAGCCTGTTTTCTCTTGTTCACTTGTACATCGATGGAAGCCACAAGCGACGGTGAACTCATAAAATCAGCCTTCACAATGACCAGAATTTGATGCTATTTGTGCATCATTTAAAAACATGACTGGATATTCAAAGGGACTTATATATACTAAACCTAGTACGATATCTTAGCCCATATTCTCGATTTAACTCAACGTGATATTGCAAAGTTTAGCCTTAGATTTAGATCTAGATTTTATTTCACATGCATAGATTGGAATAAAGCAATGCATTGTTTTATAACGTGTACTCTACATATATAACACGTGTTGCTTGTAATTGTATAGGGGAAAACACTTGAAAAGTACGAGGGTATGTTTTGGATCCGACTACAATTGGCATATGTACGATGACTTGTAAATCCTTCAATTCACCTTGAATTTTTTGCCGTCATCTTAAATTCGCCCTATCATCAAAGGGCGAAAAAGGCGAAAATTAAAAGGGGCGAAAATTACCAGGTATACAGTATTCGCTACACAGAAAACGTGACGGTCTACAAATACAAGGTTTGGGGGTTAACAAATATAAGGTCAAAACACTGTCTAACGCTTCACTCCATTTTTCCTCTCGTGCTCCCCATGGTTGTTTTATGCATCGACAGGTATAAGTGTCAAGTCGACGGCCATCTTGCCACTTGCCATTCAAGTTTTGTAAACCGTGATTTCATTGGTCGGCTATTGGCAGTGGCAAGATGGCCGTCGACTTGATACAAGGGATGCAATCCAGCCCTCTTCCTCCGACTGGGCCTCCACCCCCGTATTAGTTAGGAAGAAGGATGCGGGACTTTCCTAGGATTGGACAATGTCACAGTGAAGGATGCCTTCCCCCTCCCTAATATCTCGGACTCCATTGACACGCTCCAGGGGACAGTCTTTATGAGTACATTGAACATGGCATTCGGTTACTGGCAGGTTGAAATCGAAACGAAGATCGTCACAAGACTGCGTTCATTACCAAACATGGGTTGTTTGAGCATAAGCGGCTTCCGTTTGACCTCTGTAACAGTTCTGCCACATTCAGTCGAGTAATTAAGCTCATGTGGCCTGGCCTGTCATGGAAGGAGTGTTTGTCCTATCCAGATGACATCACGGTACTGGATTCAGATTGTGATGATCATCCATCAAATTGATCAAGGATCTTCCAAAGGTTTAGGCAATATAACCCTCCAAGAGTCATCTGTTCTAGCGAGAAGTGAACTTTTTAGGCAAAGTTGTTTCGGCAGAGGGTGTGGCAGTTAATCCGGATCACGTGAAGGCTGTGAAAGAATGGTCGACTCCCAAGAGTAAGAAGCAGTTGGAGTTCTTTTTAGGTTTCATCAACTACCATAGGGACCATTTGAAACATCTGGTAGAAATGGCATTGTCCCTTCATCAGCTGACTGCTACGAAGAAGGAGTGGGCCTGGGCTGACGAACATCAGCGGGCTTTTGAGGGACTAAATAGTACACTATTCAACACTGTGACTCAAGCCTCCCCGCAACCAGAGGGAGTATTCATACTCGACACCGACGCGCCGGATAGAGTTTTAGGTGCTGAGTTGAGTCAGAAACAGGACTGAACGGCGAAGTGGAGTGTTTTGCCAGCAAGACCCTAATGAAACCCAAAATAAATATTGCACAACTATGAAGGAACTGCTGGCCATCGTTATTTCGCAAGGCAATTTCGGCATTATCTCTTTGTCGCCCTTTCACCGTCATAACAGACTACAATAGCTTGACGTGGATACTCAGCATTTAACATATTGAAGGACATCCCTCACGGACGTCATCATGTTTGGCACAGTTGCCGTGGAGGCGAAGGGGGTGACGGAATATGTCCAAGATCTTTGTAGAGAAGGTGGGGCAGAGTGTTTATCTAGGTGCTCCATCGCATTCGCAACAGGAAATCAGTGCAAGTGATACCTCATGATCGGTTGAAGATATAACCGGTAACTGCCTGTCTGGCTGCTGAGAATGAGAAGCGACCTTGGCGATACTCCGGTACATCAGGATGTTGAGGAGGATGGGATGATTTCGGCTCAGAGTGACGACCATGACTTTCTGGCGGACGATGGAGTCTCGCGGGTCTCTGAAATCGATCTAATTGAGGTGTTTGATGTCACTGTTATGTTCCAGGATGATCAAGAGGGGGACAAAGAGACGTTCGTACCCCAACCAAGGGTGAGGAGTCGGAGGCCACCAATCTGGTTATTAGACAATGTGGTTGAGTAAAACAACTTGAATGCCGCTGTTTGTATATATAAAGAAGTAGTTTGGCCATAACTGAACTCTTCTGATTGTTTTATTAACATCTGTTGAACTAGTTCGAGATAGTCCTCGGTTCTTAAAAAGTGTTGTTGTTGTATTCGGTGTTGTAACCCGGAAAACAGTATTGTATGTTAATCATGAATGCAACATTTTATGAATTTCAGCATCCAAAATAAAGAAGAATCTCGATTTCGATATGAGGTATTTTCTCAAAAACAAAATGATATCATCCCTTCAGTTTATTTAGTAGTAGCATATTGTAATAAACGTCAGACTGTGTATTGAAATGTATACCAGTATCATTCTGGCCATTTACGATGTGTGTGTGAGTCAGGGGAAATTCTGATCGTTATTTATTATATAATATTGTATAAATGTATAGATGCTCCCTCCTCAGTAATAAATTGACGGACTTGAACTTAAAGTCTGTTGTATTTGAGAAGTTACCTGGAAGAAATCAACGAATCGGCATTCCTGCTGCAATATGTTTGGCAATTATGACATAAATGGTTTTAATTGATTCAGCAGTAACAGACATTTTTTAGTTGTGACGTATTTTATATGTAATTTATGTAGTAGTGACAGACATTTCACAGTTGTGACGTATTTTGTTTGTAATTTATTTAGCAGTAACAGACATTTCACAGTTTTGACGTGTTTTGTTTCTAATTTATTTAGTAGTAGCAGACATTTCATAGTTTTGACGTACAAGTATTTGGTTTTTAATTTATTTAGTATTAACAGATATTTCACAGTTGTGACGTATTTGGTTTGTTATAAATATATTAGTAACAGACATTTCACAGGTGTGACGTATTTTGTTTGTAATGTGTTTAGCAGAAACAGACGCAGTTTTGACGTATATGTGTTTTTTTTCAATTTCTTAAGTAATAGCATACATTTCACAGTTGTGACGTATTTTGTTTGTGATTTATTTAGTATTTAGAGACATTTCACAGTTATCACGTATCTTGTTTTTAATTTGATTGGTAGTAACAGACATTTCATAGTTGTGATGTATTTGGTTTGTTATTTCTTAAGTAGTTACAGATTTTTCACACTTGTGACGTATTTGGTGTGTAATTCATTTTGTAGTAACAGACATTTCACAGCTTTGACGTATTTGGTGTGTAATGTATTTAGTATTTAGAGACATTTCGCAGTTATCACGTATTTTGTTTTTTAATTTGATTGGTAGTAACATACATTTCACAGTTGTGACGTATTTTTGTTTATGATTTATTTATTATTTAGAGACATTTCACAGTTATCACGTATTTTGTTTTTAATTTGATTGGTAGTAACAGACATTTCACAGTTGTTGCGTAGTTGCTTTGTAACTAAAACTAACAAAATCAAATAAAATAACATTTCGATATAACGAAATAGCATTTCGATAAAACAAAACAATATTTCAATGTAACAAAATATTATTTCCATAAAGCGCAATAGTATTTCGATATAACGAAATAACATTTTGATCAAAACGAAGTTAGATTTCGATATAACGAAATATTATTTCGATATAACGAAATAAAATAAGTGTATAGCATGTCAGTCAAGGGGCTCTGTACACAGTTGTAACTTATTTTGTTTTAAAATTTATTTAGCAGTAACATACATTACACTTTTGTGACGTGTTTGGTTTGTAATTTCTTAAGTAGTTACAGACATTTCAGAGTTTTGACGTATTTGGTTTGTGATTTATTATAGTAACATTTCACAGGTGTGACGTATTTGGTTCGTAATCTATTTAGTATTAACTGACATTTCACAGTTGTGAAGTATTTGGTTTGTAATTTATTAAGTAATAACTCCCATTCACAGTTGTCACGAAGTTGGTTTGTAAGTTGTTAAGTTGTAACAGACGGACATTGATTTTCACACCATTACAAAAATGGAAATTATGTGAGAGTTATGATCGTATAACGTTCCATTTTGTTTTGTAAGGTAATATAGTACCGGAACGACCTCAATTGTTTCCCAAGAAGAATGTAAATAATAACCAATTTGGTTCCGAAAACTAACTTCATTGTGAAAGGTTCCTCACATAACCCTGGCCGTATCTGTATGTGTACACGTCAACGTTTATGTACGTATATATATAACATACATTAGAGAATAACAAATTGTAGAAATTTGATGTTCTTATTCAGTATTCATTGTGAACAAGTATTTCACGTTTGTTTGTACGACAAAATACGTTAAGCGTGTGCTCTGGCCATATTTACCGACCAAATGTTAATGTAGTTCTTCGTGCCGGTCACGTGACCACGCGACAACACGAGGACCGACGAAAACATCCCGAAAAGGACGTTGGACACCTACAATTAAAACCCAGTCGAGAAAAACAAACAGAACTGACGGGGAAATTATTACATAATGAATTTATCTAAAAACATAACGATTTTTGTTCTGTTTAATTATAAATACAACATTAACCCTCATACGTATTGCAGTGCTCCACTCTCTATATGTAAATAAGCCGCGGAAATATGTCAAATACATGTACGCAAACTTGCATTCTGGGAAGAATCGCAAACTGGCGATCAAAGTTACGCATTAAAAGTCCCCAAGTCGATTAGACATACTGGTTGCTGGCGCAAAGGCAAAGCAAAGGAGAGGGCTAGTTCAAACATCATCTGCGACTTGCAGTCATTTTGAGTCTGTCTGTTAAATAAAAATTAAAAGATGAGTTGAACATAAAACACTTAATGAATTAGCAGGGACACGTTTCTGCATTTGATAAACAATCCTATGATTTTCTGTTTATCATCCGAGTATGTAAATCGGCACGCGCGGGGTTGGCTCACGTTGTATCTTTCAATTTTATTGCATATTTTACTTAGGAATTGTTGACGCAACTGAACAGATCCATAAGATATTATGAAGTTAATTTGATGATGTTTTATATTTATCAGCAAACACATAGAGATGCTTTAATCAAAATTTGCCGTCATCGTATTCTTATGATTCATCAAATATTGATGGGTGTGCCGTTTTAATAGTTTGCTATCGAATTTTGGACACCGTCAGATTTGTATTAATTGATATATAAATCGTATATGATGTGAATGTATACCTGTGAATATGTTCCGATTAGGGAAACTTCAGCATTGACTTCCTCTGTCTCTATATTAATAGTGCATGTAGGGACCACAGAACCAAATCAAAAATAGATTGTGGGTTTTCCCCGTTTGGGCAGATATAAGATTTAATAGGAAGGTTAATGCATTGGGACCTACTGATTGGATATTCAGATGAGAGAAGTTTCCAAAGTTGTGTGTGTGGGCTGGGCAATACATGTAGATGTAAATATATAGAATATAAGACTCTTTCATATGTGTATATGTAGGATAGGGACATTGCACCCGAGGGGTCACAAAATGTGGTGAAACCCGAGGCTTGCCGAGGGTTTTACCACATTTTGTGATCCCGAGGGTGGAATATCCCTATCCTACATACACACATAATGAAAGAGTCTTTTTCTCTCATATCATTACCGAATTTCTGGCGAAAGTGTCCCTCAGCCATCCATTTTCTTCAATTTTTTAATTTCTTTATTTGACGTTTTTACTAAATATACTTGTGATATTCTGAAAGATCATACCCTATTTTTGGCAAACAGTGTTTGCACACAAATTTCATTCATTTTGTGGTTAAGTGATGAACGAATGAACAATTCGCCGATAAAAATTACCGTAACTTGACCGACTTTTACGTGGCCGTGATCAAATTGTCAACATCCGAGAAAAAGAAGTTCTATCAACAATACTGAAAGCCAACGCTGAAATGAGTTTCCCAACTTCACATATAATTTGATTTGCACCTCGACATATTTAATCATTTCACAGAACACACTGTACTTTTAAATGTCAAGTCAAATTTTTTTTTATAAAATACTACGTCACTACATGACGTCACGACTGTCATTGGAATTCCATTCATAGTTCAATGAGAGTGATGTCGATCTCGATCGCCATGACGCGGCGATGTTTCGTGGCTGGTAATTTTAAATTCACTGTGATTTTGGCAACTTCGTGTGTGAACCAGCGAACAGTGACTCTATACGAGTATTCGATCTTTTCTGTGACATAGGATTATATGTGTTTAACCGGTTGTCTTGATGGAATGACGAAGGTAGGTCAGTCGATAGGCTAACGATGATCATATTGAAAGGCTAGGATGGCAGTTAGTTTTCATGGTTACTCTACACAAATATAGACTCTGAGTTACAATTGAAATAAATATTTTTTATATGAACATCGAGGGGTGTCATTTTTACCGAATGTTCGTTCATTTAAGAGCCAATTCCCAACTTCCAAATACACAGGTTACTGAGTAGGCCTAACAGTTACTGACAGTACCGTAGAGTAAACAAATTCCAGGGCCCCCTGCTGACGCAAACGGAACCATTTCATAGGTTGTGACGTTTGACATTTTCTTTTTTATATTTTTTTATGTATGGCTTTTATTTTACTTCCTGTCATTGCCAGGTGATTGTGTGTGTTTACATGTTTTTAATGACAAATGACAAATCTGTCGGGTAGGCAAGTCTGTATTGTACTGTAACTGTTACAACAGGCCTGTAACGTTAGGCGTAGTCTAACTGTTTGTTACAGTAACGGAGTTATATGTTCGCTCAGATGAAATGTCTAATCGTTTAACCGTGTAGCCCTATTGATTTACTGCTGATATGATATATATTTATCTAAGAATGTATGTATTTTTATAGTTAAGTCCAACGTTTCAAAACCGACACCGACGATAAGGACTGTCGGATGTGAACACAAGCAGACGACGTTGTGAGAGTTGTCCCCCTTGAACGCAGATTAATCCGCGCGCGTGAAATGCTATGTAAGATAGATTTATCTTACATAGCTATCTTACATGGGCAAACTCTATCCAACATGGCGAGATATGAGAGAAAACAAATTCATTTTTTTCTAGCCTGTTTTTTGTCAGGGGGAGTTAATCAAATTTTGTTGTAAGTTTAGGTGAATTTTTGGTGCTGAATGCAATACAAGATGGTGACCCCCATGTAAAACAAGAGATCCCAGAGGGATCTTGGCGCCCACCATTGAATGATCTTCATAGGTTCCATGTCGGATTGATCTTTTCTCTACTTTTCCCTTCATTTTACTAATCTGTGCAAATTGAGACATCCCTCCAGTACTTTTCAAACAAGGGAATCCTAGCTATATAAGAAATTTGAGATTTAATGATAATGGCTGTTTGTTTGCCAGGTTGTTTTCAGGACAGACTGGTCCAAAAATGCAATACAAGGGACCAAGGGGAACCTACATATGAAATTTGAGAAAGATCCCTTCAGTACTTTCTCAGAAATAGTGATAACAAACTTAAATTGTCAAAATCCAAGATGGCTGCCTGTCAGCCATATTGTTTTCTGATTGGTCTCAAAATGCAATATGCATAACTAGGCACCAAGGGGAACCTACATATGAAATTTGAGAAAGATCCCTTCAGTACTTTCTGAGAAATAGCGATAACAAACTTCAATTGTCAAAATCCAAGATGGCTGCCTGTCGTCCAGGTTGTTTTCCGATTGGTCTCAAAATGCAATATGCATAACTAGGCAACAAGAGGAACCTACATATGAAATTTGAGAAAGATCCCTTCATCACTTTCTGAGAAATAGCGATAACAAACTTCAATTGTCAAAATCGAAGATGGCTGCCTGTCGGCCATGTTGTTTTCCGATTGGTCTCAAAATGCAATATGCATAACAAGGCACCAAGAGGAACCTACATATGAAATTTGAGAAAGATCCCTTCAGTACTTTCTGAGAAAAAGCGATAACAAACTTCAATTGTCAAAATCCAAGATGGCTGCCTGTCGGCCATGTTGTTTTCCGATTGGTCTCAAAATGCAATATGCATAACTAGGCACCAAGGGGAACCTACATATGAAATTTGAGAAAGATCCCTTCAGTACTTTCTGAGAAATAGCGATAACAATCTTCAATTGTCAAAATCCAAGATGGCTGCCTGTCGGCCATGTTGTTTTCCGATTGGTTTCAAAATGCAATATGCATAACTAGGCACCAAGTGGAACCTAAATATGAAATTTGAGAGAGATCCCTTCAGTACTTTCTGAGAAATAGCGATAACAAACTTCAATTGTCAAAATCCAAGATGGCTGCCTGTCGGCCATGTTGTTTTTTGATTGGTCTCAAAATGCAATATGCATAACTAGGCACCAAGGGGAACCTACATATGAAATTTGAGAAAGATCCCTTCATTATTTTCTGAGAAATAGCGATAACAAACTTCAATTGTCAAAATCCAAGATGGCTGCCTGTCAGCCATGTTGTTTTCCGATTTGTCTCAAAATGCAATATGCATAACTAGGCACCAAGGGAAACCTACATATGAAATTTGAGAAAGATCCCTTCAGTACTTTCTGAGAAATAGCGATAACAAACTTCAATTGTCAAAATCCAAGATGGCTGCCTGTCGGCCATGTTGTTTTCCGATTGGTCTCAAAATGCAATATGCATAACTAGGCACCAAGGGGAACCTACATATGAAATTTGAGAAAGATCCCTTCAGTACTTTCTGAGGATTAGCGATAACAAGAATTGTTTACGGACGGACGGAGGGACGGACGGACGGACGGACGGAGGGACGGACGGACGACGGACCACGGACGCAGGGCGATTTGAATAGCCCACCATCTGATGATGGTGGGCTAAAAAGTTCAAATTGGTCGGTATCACAGGGACTTGGTATGAATTCCAAACACGCTATAAAAACATATATATACATATGGACAGTGGTTTGGGAAATCGTGACAAGTCCCTATGTTCTGTGCAATGGCGTAGCTTCCTATACGCGGGTGCGCAAGTGCATACCCATAATTTTCAAAAATGAACAAAACAAATCCTGATGCTGTGATTGCCATTGTTTTTTGCATTTTTAGTTGCCAAAATATAGAAAAAATATCCGATTTTATTGAAAATTGGTGTTAGTGGTTTGGAAGGATGGCGAAAACAGCGGTATGACTTCTGTAAATGCTTCCCATAACATTTGTAATTGTTCTTTATTCCGATCCAGTTTCCAAAAAAGAAATACCTCTTGCGTATTTTGTATAGACACTTACGGCTCTCTATTGAAACAGATATCCAGGAAACTCCTAATGTTCTTACTGTTGATGTCATTGATATTGCATTCAGCAATGGAAGTGTAGAATTCGTAGATACCTTTTTCTCTCATATCTCGCCATGTTGGATAGAGTTTGCCCATGTAAGATAGCTATGTAAAATAAATCTATCTTACATAGCATTTCACGCGCGCGGATTAATCTGCGTTCAAGGGGGACAACTCTCACAACGTCGTCTGCTTGTGTTCACATCCGACAGTCCTTATCGTCGGTGTCGGTTTTGAAACGTTGGACTTAACTATAAAAATACATACATTCTTAGATAAATATATATCATATCAGCAGTAAATCAATAGGGCTACACGGTTAAACGATTAGACATTTCATCTGAGCGAACATATAACTCCGTTACTGTAACAAACAGTTAGACTACGCCTAACGTTACAGGCCTGTTGTAACAGTTACAGTACAATACAGACTTGCCTACCCGACAGATTTGTCATTTGTCATTAAAAACATGTAAACACACACAATCACCTGGCAATGACAGGAAGTAAAATAAAAGCCATACATAAAAAAATATAAAAAAGAAAATGTCAAACGTCACAACCTATGAAATGGTTCCGTTTGCGTCAGCAGGGGGCCCTGGAATTTGTTTACTCTACGGTACTGTCAGTAACTGTTAGGCCTACTCAGTAACCTGTGTATTTGGAAGTTGGGAATTGGCTCTTAAATGAACGAACATTCGGTAAAAATGACACCCCTCGATGTTCATATAAAAAATATTTATTTCAATTGTAACTCAGAGTCTATATTTGTGTAGAGTAACCATGAAAACTAACTGCCATCCTAGCCTTTCAATATGATCATCGTTAGCCTATCGACTGACCTACCTTCGTCATTCCATCAAGACAACCGGTTAAACACATATAATCCTATGTCACAGAAAAGATCGAATACTCGTATAGAGTCACTGTTCGCTGGTTCACACACGAAGTTGCCAAAATCACAGTGAATTTAAAATTACCAGCCACGAAACATCGCCGCGTCATGGCGATCGAGATCGACATCACTCTCATTGAACTATGAATGGAATTCCAATGACAGTCGTGACGTCATGTAGTGACGTAGTATTTTATAAAAAAAAATTTGACTTGACATTTAAAAGTACAGTGTGTTCTGTGAAATGATTAAATATGTCGAGGTGCAAATCAAATTATATGTGAAGTTGGGAAACTCATTTCAGCGTTGGCTTTCAGTATTGTTGATGTTGACAATTTGATCACGGCCACGTAAAAGTCGGTCAAGTTACGGTAATTTTTATCGGCGAATTGTTCATTCGTTCATCACTTAACCACAAAATGAATGAAATTTGTGTGCAAACATTGTTTGCCAAAAATAGGGTATGATCTTTCAGAATATCACAAGTATATTTAGTAAAAACGTCAAATAAAGAAATTAAAAAATTGAAGAAAATGGATGGCTGAGGGACACTTTCGCCAGAAATTCGGTAATGATATGAGAGAAAAAGACTCTTTCATTATGTGTGTATGTAGGATAGGGATATTCCACCCTCGGGATCACAAAATGTGGTAAAACCCTCGGCAAGCCTCGGGTTTCACCACATTTTGTGACCCCGAGGGTGGAATGTCCCTATCCTACATATACACATATGAAAGAGTCTTATAGTATTCACCTTGGAGTTACCTAAGAGGCTAATTGTAAATGGATTAGCCACAAAGACAACATATGTCAAAATATATCATAGCGTGTAAGCATGTTTCGTAAGCTTATATCAACCCTATGAAAACAAATGTAAACTACGAGGCATGAATTCTTCCAAAATTTAGCTCACCTGGACCGAAGGTCCGGTGAGCTTATGTCATGGCGCGGCGTCCGTCCGTCTGTCCGTCTGTCCGTCGTCCGTCAACATTTGCTTCAAATCGCTACTGGTCAAAAAGTTCTTATTGGATGTTGACCAAATTTGGAAACATCCTTGGCAGAAGGGGATCAGATTTTGCAAGGGGCCGGAGATGCGGGGCCCAACAGGAAAAAATTGAGGCAATTCCTTAAAATCGCTACTAGTCACAAAGTTTTGAATGGATTTGAACTTAATTTGGTCAGAAACATCCTTGGGGAAAGGGGAACAGATTTTGCATTAATGCCTATTCTGACACCCAAGGGGCCAGAGAGATGGGGCCAAATAGGAGAAATAGAGGTCATTTCTTTTCTTTAAATCGCTACTTGTCAAAAAGTTCTCATTTGATTTTGGCAAAATTTTGTCAGAAACATCCTCTGCCAAATGGGATCAGATTTTGCATAAATGATGACTCTGCACCCCAAGGTGCCAGAGGGGCGGGGCCCAATAGGGGAAATAGATGTAATTCCTTTAAATCGCTACTTGTCATAAAGTTATGAATGGATTTGAACCCTGAAGCATCCTTGGGGAAGGGGAACATATTTTGCTTAAATGGTTGCTTTGACCCTCCATCCCATAACCATGTATAGCATCGCTTGACGTTAAGGGATAAACACAATTCTGATGTAAAAATGGGCCCAAGGGATTTTCCCCACCTTAAGGGACTTAGTTTGTTAAAACACAATCATGTTGTAAAAACAATCCCTGAGGTCTTTTCACACCCTTAGAGAGTCTGGACTTTGTTATTTCTTTAAAGCAGTTGAAATCCCACACTATAACCATATGTAGCATTGTTCGAGATTGACAAATAGAGCTACGTACATGCACATTATTTTGACGTTTGGTCAAATCCAACCAGGTGAGCGATACAGGACAAATGGGCCTCTTCTTGTTAATATTGTTGATTTTTGGGATCGGTGTTCTGTCGTTGATGCTGACAAATTGGGATAAAAACTACAGTTAGAATCTGCTCGAATAATCGGATACCATTGTATGTCAGTACAGGTATTCCCTATGCGTCAAGAGACGGTTAGAGCCACTTACTAGTCGTCGTTCGTTTAGAAAACGACAACTCCTCTATAAAGTATAAAAAAAATCACTAACAAACTAACGCCAAGTTATCTATATTCTTTGTTACCTCCCTTAGTCTCAGAAAGCTCGCCCTATAACCTCCCTGATGCAAATAACTAATCTTTAGCGAATGTCCGTGTACCATATCTATGATTCGACGTAGATTTAGAGATTAGGCAGTGTTTCATACCCAGTATTTGAAAAATCCATTCATAGTCCAAAATTATTATTCTATTGGAAATAAAAAAGTAAATATATTGCAGGCCGGTATACCAAGTAAATGTAGTACTTGTTCCTGTCTTATACCATCAGTTTGAATATGGACATTCTACTGAGGATGCTAACCAATTTGTCTTTGATTGTAATAATTTAGTATGCCATATGATTAAATTGTATTCTGATTTATTACATACTGCTAGCAGCTGTTTCTACATGGAAATAACAATTTATCTATAGAGCATTGTAAAAATATGTTGATTTACTCAGAACTGCATCATAGACACTCAACAGATTCTGACTCCCTCCCTCCATCTCCCTTTCTCTCCAATAAAATAATTCAATGTTGATAACGTGTGATAATAAGTTCGTGTTATCAATCAAACCGATGGAGACGACAAAGATAAACGGATATTTATATTGCAAACTACCAACTCTGAAAACACAACAACATTTCTGTGATACTATTTATTAATTAT
>NC_047024.1:28599824-28808603 GCF_902652985.1 Pecten maximus | reverse complement strand
AATATGTATATTAACACAAGTAGAGTATCATTAGCGCAAAGTCCTCTGTTTTTATGGAAAAAACGATTTCTTTAACCTTGAATTGACCTCTTTTGTACAATACATACTTTCGTACAGTATCTGTGGCGCAATGTTACACGAGACCAACATTGTTTGAGTCTTAAGAATGAAAATATTCTGGGCTAACCCGGTTTATTAAATGCAAAAACATGAACAACGAAACGGTAACAAAATAAAAGTGTTTACTGGAGGCCATTTCTGGAAACTGGTCCCTGTCATATGACCGGAAGTAAGTACCTATAATTTGTAAATCCCTAACGGAAGTCATATGATCGAGATAATATATAGATAGAGTGTTATTACAAAAAACGTCTGGCGCAAGACCTCCAGTATATACTAATGAAATATCATTTATATCCAAAGAAATACTGGTATGGTTTAAATGGAGAAATAACAATATTCAGTGTCAATATCATCGTGTCATTTGTATACCACATAAATCATTAAAATATATAATTCATCATAACGTTTCAAAAATGTAATTGTGTATGATGTCGAAGAAGGGTTTATGTAATAAAATATTTTCTAAAAAGCGATACAAAGAGTACAAGTGGGGTAGTGAGATGGTTATGTGCCTAAGATGTATCTAAGGTTACTGTACCTAATAAGCTTTACAAATCTGCCAAGATTCTTAAATTTTTTTTAAACATATGTCATTTGGTGTCGTGTAATTTTTTCCACATATCATTTGTATTTAAAATATTACACCGAATGACCATCCGAAACATAAAAATATCGATGCCTTGGAACGCACAACTATTGGCATTAAATAATACCAATATGACATAAGTAATTTGTCAAGTTAATATTTTTAAAGAACACTTACCTAAATGTTAAGGAGACGCACAGGGCAGTTATTACTTTAGTCTATTTTTATTGTTTTATCGCCAATCCTAACTGCTACAAAAAGATAGACCCGTGGTACAGTCTGACGCAGGACCGTTGTAGTTAAGTTAGCGCCTTTAATTCCATCACCGCTCACCAATCCTGATGTTTTGTTAAGCACGATATGCCTATTAGCGAAGCCACGTTAGAAACCAGGACCGTTACAAACGTGGGCACGACCCCATGGTAATGTAAGGCGGCGGGTATTCACGGCCAACCAGCGGACACATACAAAGTCCCGATCAATGTGTAGCGGGCGAACGGGCACTATTTAAATGAAACTTTGGCGACGTTACGCCACATCTGATAGACGCACGGATCGGCGCAATGGAACAGTAATGTCATTATAGATCAACAAGACAAATAGATCGGTGTTAACTCATTTCCCAAGAAGAAAAAAAGAAGACCGAATTAAAAGCTTGTTGCTGAACGTATTCGTGAACATTTGATACAGCGTCCCTGGCTTTGAAACTCCTCCACACTGCAATATTCTTGAGTGAAACAGCAGCGAACAGCTATAACGGTTTAGAGGTGAGTTCTTTAGCTACGCTTTTGTATATAACTAGGCTACGTTTGACTGCTTAGCATGACCGATAGTTTTTACCTTTTTATTAAGTCACTGAATATCGGTAAATATTTTACGCGATTTATATACACCTGTTTGGGCTTTGAACATTCTAATGTTGAATTAATTCTTTTTATTGTTTCTTCTCATAAGAATCCCTTTTTTTTCTAACCGAATTGTTCTTTTGATGTAAACAGCATTACCAAGGAATTTACTTTTCGCTTTTTTCGAGAATGCTGTCTGTTTCATTATTTCCGCGGAACATAATCCTTTTTAGTGAAACCGGACAACACCATTTTTACAGTACTTGGCGTCATTGAAAGTCCCGACTGGACCATATTCAAGCACAATGATTCCAGCTACTGGTTTCTGGCTTATGACGACCTCTTTGGTAAAGAAGTCAATGTTTAAAAAATGAAAATTTGAAAGTAATTATGAAAATGTTTATTAATCAATTTGGTAGATATAATGCATCGTATACACATAACCTTGCGTGAAGAAATTAGTGTTTACATAATTTGACTTGTTGATGACCTGTGTTCATATTTTCATAAATTAGAAGGCTACCATGTTGATAGATGCCTCATTCGGTACAAAAAAACAAATATCTAACTAGATCACCTTAGTTTTACCTCATTATTTCTGTTGAACATTATGCCATTTTTATGCTCAAATATTTATGCTGTTTTTCCCATCAAAGTTTACTTGACACGTGTCCATTTTATTGATGATTACATTTCCTTACTCTAGACAAATTTTACTTACATTTAAATTTCTAATTTTTTGACGTATTGTCGCCATAGATAGAGATTGCATTATGTCACGTATGCGAATACGCATTCATTTTGGCAGTAACTAATAATCAGGACGAACATTGTCCGAATGAGTTCATAAAATCGAAGATTGTCGATTTCCAATACTAGAGCAACAACTTCCTTTGTGCAGGCGATATGAACAGAAAAATGGCTTCAACCCGTGTTTTTATAACAAAGCCATCGTTTAACACATTCGTAAATGTATACTGTTTTGCGTAATTATGACTAGAGCATAAATAACAAGAGAACCTAGTTTTCACTGAGAAAATTATAGCGCTGGGCAGTCACCGTAATGATGATCTAAAGATAACATTTCATTGTAATTTCAGTAATTTTCCCCATGTGAGTTACACTCTATGTATTGTGTGAGATTTCCACGTATTTCGATTGTAACAATATCCGTTTGATTTCTGGTTTTTCCTCTCTTTTGTATTTTATTTTGTCATATCATAACTTCCAGTTTCTTCCGCCTCGGATATGTTTCCATACCAGTATTCTCGAAACAGGCGGAATTAAACGAAACTTATATCAGTATGTATTGCCACAAGGTGGAGGGCCAACGACCTTTCATTGTTTGCTCAATCACCATGGAAACCGAATGGAGCCATATGATAGGTCGACAATAGATGCTTGTATTGTGACATTAGAAACACTTATATGGTTACCTTTCACTGATTTCACAATCGGGACACCAAAGAGAGGTTTCTAATTGGTCGAATACATTAGACATTGTTTGATTGTGTTCAAATTTGGTATTTTGGTGTTTTATGACGCTATAAATACTTATATGATTATCGATTACTAGTTGAAAGACTTGCTGATCTGGAATGGTTTCTGATCGGTTGAAATTTAGTTTTCGGCCTGGTTTGTTCAAATTTGACTTGTTGGTGTATTAAAACACTACAAACTTTATTTTGGTTAACTGAACAAAAAACTGTGGAGAGGTGTTTTGCTTAAAGCAAATTTTGTTTGCAGGTAATTTTTGACAGTATAGAAACAGTCGCTATTTTTAACAACTAACATTTACGAATGTGGAATTGTTTTGAAAACACGTATAGTAATAGGTACTTGATTTTGGGTATTCTTGATATTGTTCTTTAACAATTAAATGTGATTCTCATATTAATATTTTTGATAATTTCAAACATTTTAGCTGCACTGACAAACTGATCTTTTATCCTCCATGTCACGTCACAATTATTTTGAATAATGACATACGGTTCGTTATTTACAGACGTAATAATAGTTTATGTAGATTTATCATATATCAGAAACTTACCTAATCAATTAAAACATGTGTCGGGCCGCACCTCTTTTGTTGATTTTATTATCAACGTTTATTTGGGCCTAGTTTCATTATTCTAGCATACCTTCAGCTTCATGTTCTGTTTTTTGTCCAAGGTTTTAAGATCAGGATGTATTAAAAATTACTACCGGAAAAACAACTGGTATTGAAATTGATCCAATTAATTAGTACAACACACTTTAAAGATTTAACAATGTAATACATGTATATGTATATGATGCCACAAAAGTGAGGAAAAGTATGATATAATGTCCGTTAAGAGATTTCCCATCCTCTATAGATATTGATGTACTACACTGATATATTGCAGTGACCGCCTATTTATTGTGGTGTATGGTGTATGTACTGAATAGCTGTAATACACAAAGTCAATAAATTGAATTTAATTGTAGATCCGCACCCTGATAATAACGAAACAGTTGTATGCTGAACTTGCATTTTCAGTGTTCTGCATATGATATATATCGTTGCCAGATCCATAATAAAAATGCTACTATTTAGATAGTCGTTTTGCTTCATTTTAGACGATGGACATTTTATGTTACTGAAGGTTCTGCTTTGCATTCGGTTACCTTTGCAAATAGGTTTTAAGTTCCGCTAATTATTTGGTTTCTCTAATAGGTCTAAATTGCCAGCTTTGGCTATATATAAATATACACACATGAAGAAGCATAGCTATTTATTAATTTGTGTGGCAGAAATTGGTAAATATCAGTTTACAAATAATTGATGTGTCGGGTACCATCAAAGGCAGTGTCTGTTGTGTTACTGAACCGACACGTAATGTGTTGTAATTAGACATATACAACAGAGGCTCAATAGAAACGAGCCTTAAGCCTAGAAATTACAATTATAAAACATCTCTCCACTGACAAGACTATATCACATTTTGTCAGTCGTTGTAAAACAGATAACTTGAATAAACATAAACGGTTTTCATGACACTTTGTATACAGCCTTACATCAATGAGGTCTTGGACGGTTCTTACAGAGTTATGGCCATTTGAACGGATGTTGATATTGGGACCAATCAAATCGTTATACTTATGACACATTGTGGTTTAAATTAAGGGTCACGATATTCAGCGTGTGTCATACCACACCGAACACTGACGAATACTTCAGATCGTGCCATACCACACCGAACACTGACGAATACTTCACAGTGTGTCATACCACACCGAATACTGACGAATACTTCAGCGTGTGTCATACCACACCGAATACTGACGAATACTAAAAGTATTTCAGCGTGTGTCATACCACGCGGAATACTGACACATACCTAAGCCTATGTCAAGCAAAACACATTCAAAATCATGGAACACTTTTTCCTGTATTAGTTTTCATTCTTCAAATAGTCCTGTTGCAAAATTTAATGTAATACTGCTCTGAACGGTGGTCCGAAAGGTGATGTACTGGTAGATTTCAATGCATGCCCATATATTACCGGTGCAGAGTTGAAATCTGTGCTCATTAAAACGTCTTTGAAACTCGTTTAGATTTTGAAATAACATTTTGAAAGAAACCTAAACATCGAAAATAATATCTCGTTTGAAGTCTTTCCGAAATGATATTAAATCTTTGGAAATAATGATAATTTAGATATCAGATTCGTCACCAAAAGTATTCAAGTTTAAGAAAAATGTGGGTTTTTTTTAGCATTAGTACGTTTTCATGAATAAAGGTCCAGACATTTGCTTAAAATTTAGCGTAAGGCATGTCATATTGAACACTGGTACAGTATTTGTATGCTTATAATCAACCACGGAACACTGGCATATTATATCTTGATACACTGTGTAATTGAAAGTAAGCAATACAATACCGCAAGGATGGTCAAAAACATAATGCTTCTTGGATTACTGGATATCTACTGAACTAGAAGAATTAAACGAGTGTCATTCTGCTTCCTCAGATGATGCTAAATAACTGACCATGCTACAAAAACACTGCTGAATAATTATCGATACCGACACAGTAAGTCCGCACGGAAGCGTCCTTTCTACCTTGAGTCAGATAAAATTATATGCGTACGTATCCGCGTATAACGAACCACCAAATAGACTCTCTTATAAGACAAGACCGAACAGATACTGTGAATTAACATATTTCAGTGGTTATATATTTTAGCGCATTTCGCGCGGTATTTGGCTTTGCACCATGTACATGTATATGTAATCATTCTATTGGACAACATATTGACCTCTCTCGATATGCAGCATACATGTATATAAACACATAATTAATTAATTAATTAAAGTTTCTAAAAGAATGTACCAAATACCGAAATCGAACTAAATTCAATTTATCTCCATCACCGAATCCCATGCAAACAACACCACCATGCAAACAACACCTGGCCTTATTGGCAAATCCTGTGTGCATTTAACTCTGTCAAGTTATTTATGTCCGTAGCTGTAAACGAAATCAAAATGAACATTAAAGGTACCATATTATCTTAAACATTTTATTTTAAATAAGGTATTTAATTATGAAACGTATTTGTGGTATTTACCTAGTTTATCACTTGCATGGTTTATATTTTAATTAGTGTTTCTGTGACGTATATGATATCACTCTTACCAAGAAAGAGTACTTAATTACATGTAGGTTTGGGCTTCAATCATTTTCGTTGGATTAGATAAATGAAGACGAATGACTTGCTTTGCTATTACAATCGCAGGGCCATAGTTATGCTGAACATTCGTCATCACTATAGAAATGACATCATACTTGTCATCATGATTTCTACGTATGTGAAGTGTTGGGGAAAACCATAGGATAGTTAAACATCTATTCGATGTCCTTATACGATATGAAGTCAGATATCTTCGATGCCGTGCCCAGTGGTTCCGTTGTCGTCACCCTACCTCTCATTTTGAAATTGTGACTTAACCCAGATTTACCTAGATTTACATGGCGAGGAAGACGCTTGCTATACTGAATCATCTGGTCATATTATCCTTATACGTTTTCAATGGATAACATGTAAATCTATATTTTTGTTATTATTGTATTCCTCGTTTCCTCGTTTAATTGATTTTGATTTTTGAATTTGAACTAGAGTTTCGTTATCATGTCGGTAATTTTTTTTTTTATTTCCCGTGAACTTCCGGAGTAATTTTAAAACTTGATATTTTAGAAGTAGTGGGTGGCTACCAAACATAACATCATACGGAAGTTCCGTCACATATGGTATCTCAGAAACGCAAATCAACCTGAATAGGAATCGAACGACACACACCTCTTCTTGGCATATGTATATTGGAATTGGGCATGTGTATTCGCTGCATGGTACAGGAAAATAGCAGCACACCAAAGTCAATAGTATCCTCGTGAGCGTTATATTATCGTAGATCGATAGTACTGGAGTTAATGTTATCTAATAGAGAAATAATTAGTACTATTGTCCTCGCCTCGACGATATAACCAGGTCTCCGTCAATGTCTGGTTAGATCACCGTTCATTTGGCTATACTCAGTGAGCCATGCCTAAAGATACCAATCCTTTGTAGATATCACAATATATGTACAATTAGTGACCTATTTCGTGCCAGTAACAAAAATAGATTTTGTGTGTGTCGTTTTGACAAAAAAACTGATACGCTTTCTGTACATTGGACAATACTTAGTGATCCATGCCTGAAAGATACCAATCCTTTGTATATATTACAATATATGTTTAATTAGTATCCAATTTCCTCCAAGTACTGAAATACATTCGTTGTGTGTCTTTTTTGACACGTATACGGATACGCTGTCAGTTCATTGGGTAAATGAACAAAAATGAACACTTTGAACACTTATTTGACTGCTTTAATCCGTAAAGAGTCTATAGTCAAACAAAATGGCACCACCGTTGACCTACAGAAGTGAAATTAGACCGTATGTGTACTGCCAATAGGGCAAATTACATTGAGGAAGTTTCCTTCCGGTTTTCGCTTTACTCAAACTTCCATCTAACATGGTAACACGTTATGAAAGGAATATCAAACACTTTTAGTGTGACCATAATCACCATTTTACTGTCAGACATTTTGTTTTGTTTTATATAGACTCATTACTATGTTTTGGCTGCCGATCGATGACGAGTAAATTTTCTGTATGTAATATATCATTAAGATGGTTTAACATACTTTCATCTATACACAATCAGTTCTTCTTTGCGAGCAATTGTCGTATTGTTTGGCAAAAAAAATATATATATGTATATATAAACTGTCCACGTGCTGGGGAAAATAGAAAAAGAAAACAAATCCAGTTATGAAGCGTCCGATATTTTTTTTTACAATACGATTTAATTCTCGGTCGTTAAATGACTAATTGAATATAATTGTTTGAAATTCTTTGTGTTATCGTGGCTCAACGACATGGCCCGGTGACCTTTGACATTTGTCTATATGATTCCTCATTCAGTTCCGATCAATCTTTTCGAGGGTAAAACGTGAGCATCAGTGCATAAGGAATTATCAGAAATAATACTTCTGTCCGGTCAGGTAATATCAATTAACACAACACACCAACACGGTGGAATCGTGCAGACATAATACCTTAAGTACTCGCACTTCGTCGTTAAGTGCCAGCGCACTTAGTCAAGGTTTAATTTCACAACTACTGACGTATTCTATAATGCCTTGTTATCGGATTAACGCCGTAAAAATGCAACCAGAAGCAACGGAAATCAGCAAAGCACGTGCGTTTCACAGTAAACTAATGTTACAAACATCGTCATTTACGCTCCAATACATCTGGTAATTATTATGTTTTCGAAAGCGTGTTATCCAACATAATTACATTATGGCAAAAATTGTCTGAAATATCTAAAAATAATATTTTTACAAAATCTTAATAGTAATGTGATTACAGATCAAAAATATCAGTTATGAATGTGCGAGGTATGTATCATGTACAGAAATCAGCAGGCAATATTTTTATTGAACATCCCTCAAAACATGAGAATCGGTCGGGAGATCAAAATGAGTAAGAATCAGATCAACAGGCGGTATAGGAGGGACAATACAAACCAACACATAACAAAGGGATGGAAGAGATCATGTCTCAGAATCAGCATTGTCTGTTCCATATTGACTACGTTCAAAGAGTAAATTGCATTCAAATGTAGGTCACCGATAGTCACAGATACGCCAAGCGAACACATGCCGTAGGCTGAGTGGGTTATTTCTTAATTCAATCAGAGCTGAGATAATAAGCTTTACGTCTAAAATGATGTATGAGCTTTTTCATTTTAGTCAATGCTATAATGTCTGAAATTAAATTTAACCTGGAAAAACTGGTAAAATTACAATACTTTTATTGAAATAAATTTGTGTCTGCAGGAACTACATATCGATTTCAGTTAAAATATTTCTAATTGAATGACAAGTAGACGTTGATATTATCGATTCCAGGTAAGTATAATATTTTCGATTCCAGGTAAGTAGAATATTTTCGATTCCAGGTAAGTAGAATATTTTCTAAAAGGGAACTCGATATACAAATGGAATATAACCACAAACATATTTGTGTTATTTTTCAACGAACGCGACAAGTCATAATGATAAACGTTTCAAATATTCCTCTTTGAGCTCAGATTTTGTTTTAATCTAATGATATCAAATGAACACACAGTGACAAATGCGAAATTGATTAATGTTAATTTAAATAATTCCATATAGCTTCATTCTACACCTACTCATGCATGTCAAGTTTCTGAAATAGATGAAGAAATATTACAGCACAACTGATTGCTGGAATTAGTTTTGTCAACATTAGCCAAATCGGCAAAGCGGAATGTCACGTTTCTGTATTAAACAATATCCAGATACTGGCGCTGTAATTCAACGCCTGTCACCCATTAAAAACTGGTATCAAATACAACAAGTAATTGTAAACAAAGATATTTATTATTTGTTTAATTTCAAATTCGTTAGACATCTATTTTATGCTTTGAAGTAGAATTGTGAATAATTACGATGTAAATTTATTATGAGGCACCTATTTGTATTATATATACCATTTGCTGGTGTTCAATAACGCCTTTCAGGTTAAAATGTAAAACAATTATAAAATACCTATTTCGGTTATGTTAAAACAGTTCGTTGTTAATGTCTTTTGCTCATTGTTATATATAAAATGTATCTCGTAGCATTTCATTTACAGTAATGGAGATGACACAAATTGTATTTTATCTAGTCTGGCTATCTCGATAATTTTCTGAAATAAATGATAGTGCCAGGAACATTTATAGAATAATATTATATCGTATAGGGTTATCAGACATCTGTCCCATTACCAACCAGTCAATCATTGCATTATTGAATGATTTCATATTGTTTTATTCTTTATTAGGAGATAAGATATTCCTAATCGTAAATAATAACATATTGTATCGTATATCATTTAGAGAGACAAATAGCGAAGAGTTTTGTTTAAATGTTTTCCTGGCCGCTATACGTTAATATTCCATGCCGTATGCTGTAACGTCAGGAAACAAGCTTCTCTATGACCTAAATGCTTGCATAGACTCAATGCCATTCACATGCTCTAATCCCTACAAAGAAAACTGAATAGGGCCACAGGGGAGAGATTATCATGTTTCGCGAAGTTGTTATTTTATTAGAGAGTAGATTCAGTATCATTTTGTGGTTAGGTTTCTATTGAGAAATTGTGAGAACATATTTTACATAATGAAGAATAGATATATTGCTCATTACAGCTCATTTCTTGGAATAGCAGTAGCTTAAAACTATCTTCATCCACAGCGAAATGGAGCCCAAAACACATATTAACGTAAGTAATTGTATAGCACATATACGTCTCCTGGTTCCTTCCTGGCGCGAGTTCCTTATATGTAAGTGTTCGGTGACACTATTACATGCGTAAGTCATTTGTTTTGTTGGTATATTTGAAGTATTTTTCAGAAATATAGATTACATAATAAATACTCACTGAAAAAATTCAAAACTGTACATATGTTATCTCAGCATTGGCAAATCGTCGTAAGAAGTATTTTGGCTACTGTAAATATTTCTCTCAGTTAATGGTTAATTTTAGCAGAAATAGCAAGATTTACCAAAAAAGCCCACAAGCTTTCCCGTTTTGTCAAATTAAATTAGTGTTGTGGCGTATTTGAATGTGACTATTTTGGATTTCTGTCAGTGCTAAATGTATAATGTTTAACAGCTCAAGCAAGATTGTATTGCAATTCTGTTTGCTTCGTCATTCATGAAATACGATTTGGAAAACAACCTCCATTTTAGAATTGCTCTAATGAGTTTCTATAATTCCCATCAGCAGTTATTTTCTAATAAATGTCCTTCAATTGTACTAATACATGTAAAACACAGTACTAGTATTGATAATTAAACGAACTAAGTACTAATCATATGTAACACTTAATCGAACACACCTTTTATAAGATCGCTTTACAGAAAAAAAATATTTATATATTCAGTAAATCTGATTCAATAGTTACATTTTGTGACATTTGTTTGCTTCTGTTCTTAAATCCATTTTTTGTCTATCAATTATCGGTACAGTTATTGGCTATAGACATTCTGAAAATTCATCATTATTGCAATATTATGTCATTTTAGAATTATCGTTCATTTTTTTAAAGGGATCGTTCTTTAGATGTAGATTTATGGTATGCGTCAAAACATGTGTCAGGCATTTTGAATATCTTGTAAAATTTGTCCATCCCTTTTTATTTTCTGAAGAATTTGCATTTGTTACTGACAAATTATTCGATTTTGATAACTCACAAAGATGTAGTTATCTTATGGTATACGATACGTCACAAAATTGTTTAGATTGCATCCGGCAGAGTTAAACTCTTCAAGCTATAAGCACCCTCTCAGAAAGCATAATATAACCACGTGACTTAATGTGACGTTGATAAAAGTAATCGTTGACCTAATCTTTAGCACTAATACTGCAGGTCGGTCCGTACTGAGCCACACCCAGAGACAGACTTTTTTATATCTGGTATATAGAAAGGACTGGAACGGTATCTAGAGATAGTTCAGTCTTCTAGAAAAGACAGGCTTAAGTAGCAATAAAGATCGTAGGCTCATTGGGTAGGCACTAGTGGACGATTAAACCTGAGAACCAGATTTGTACCAAACCGTTCTAATCTCAATAGCGATTGTGTTTAACGTTATGGAGTCGAGTTTGCAAGAGTACATATACAAGGGTTACACTTCATAAAAGGAAAGTGTTACACTTTATACAAGAAAGGGTTACACTTTATACAAGGGAAAGGGTTACACTTAATAAAAGGAAAGGGTAACATTTCATAAAAGAAAAGTTTTACACTTCATACAAGAAAGACTAACACTTCATACAAGAAAGGGTAACACTTCATACAAGGGAAAGGGTTACATTCAATAAAAGGAAAAAAGTTTATAATTCATAAACATATTTTATGCTATGCAATAATTCATGTAACATAGCAGTATTGATGTACTTATGGGAGGGTCATTTCGTCTACCCATTCCCACGTCACTTGATTTGTATTGCCTTTAGAAATAAGCGGATTGCTCTAGTACGTATCGAATTGATCAGAAGTGTGCTGGTCATAATCTTTAAAACATCATCAACATTTTGTAATGGTAATGTACAAGATATTAAATATATGTGTTGTGGTCCATGTATTCATAAACAGACATTTGTACAATGATTAGGCAGATGCGTTTCGGACATTCTTCTAGTATGGTTAGGTTGAGGCCAGGACAAGTCACATGTGATAAGTTATATATAAACGTATGGAACGCCAGAGCTGTCTTATTTGTTTTAGTTTAATCATATGCTGTTATTTATTAATCATATGATGCCGTTCAGTAATTATATTCGGTGGTTCTAATATTATACACTGTGGTTCTTCTTCTTCTTCTCTTCTTTTATTATGGAACCTCCGTCAAAAATGACGATTACGGTAACAGGAAGGATCGTTGTATGCTTTTAAAAGAAGTAAAAAAAGTGCGGGGATTTGGGTACAGTGAGAGTTTTTTTTATTTTTTTAGTGGAAACTACATACAAGATAAAAACATTATGAGGGTGTGTTTACGGTGTGTGTTTGAGATCATCAAGGGCTGCATTGTGTATATGTGCCTTGAAGATCTCTAGTGTAGTGCATTGTACTGCTGCCACCGGGAGGAGGTTCCATTGTGTTATTGTGTGTGGGAAAAAGGAGTATTTGTATGTGTCATTGGTGGCAGATAGGTGTCTGAAGGTGTAGGGGTGTGTTTGCCTTGTCCTAGGGTCTGCTGGGTGCATGATGCCGTGTGCATTTTGCAAAATCTTATCCGCTTCCCCAAACAGTGTTTTTGACCACAATGGGTTCAAATGCAAGATACAAGAACATTTATTTATCGCACATAGTATGCAAAGAACATTAGCACTGTAGTGCTATTATTGTGACAAACAGAGTAAAACATAAATAAAAACCATTTAAAAAGGATGAAAACAAACATCACAGGAAACAAAAACTTAATAACATTCATGTACACAGAGTCAAGTAGCAGAAAACGAAATATCACTGTGATTGAAAATAAGATTTAGTAGATAAGATCTGAATACTTGTATATATCACACAAGTATTACTTATTTGATCAATTGAAGCAACATTGAAGTCAAATATGCATATATGCTAATACAGTGTATTACAAAGTGTAAAATTTTATAGAATGTACACCAATATACATGTAGTGTGATTTAAAAGATATTGATGTCAGCTAAGTAAAGATTTGGGCTATGAATTTGGTAAGATATGATAATAAACAGATTGAATATGTTAAAATTGATCAGATGGTTTAATATATCAACTATTCTAATGCAAGAATTGAAAATGACCTGTGCCTAATAATAACACGACACGAAACAATCCAATTTACAACAAATAAAACAAATCATCACGTGGTGTTAAAAAAACTTGTCGTTAATTTGTGTCGTAATTAATTGTATTTGTAAAGCACAAATCCCAAGTGCACATAGCACCATTAAACTAAATTACATCAACTTTACTAACTGTGTTCCTTTAAGATACCGGCACAAGTAATGTGTCCCAAAATACAAGCAAATCCATGTATTTTTAGATACTTCAGTAACAACTTAGAAAGTTCTTACAGACAAGGTGTGTTAATAATGATTACGGAACAATGGTATAGCACACCAGGGATCTCAGGTATTGGCCACGTGGGGATTAGCGTTTGATTCTGATGCTTAATTACCACAGAAATGGCATCAGTATGTTGAGGCATGTTCACCGGAGACTAAACCCATGTTGAATGGTTCCTGACACTTCCTTGTGATTGGCTTGTCTGACGATGTTTGAATTAACGTGATGATTAGTCATTTTCCCAACATTGCTTGTGTCAATATGTCATAAAGTGCAATAGTATGACGTTCACATATATCTTGCAATGCTTGTATACTTATTTTGATTTTCATTTTGTTAATTTTTCAATTGTTCTTCTACCATACAGATCGTTTGTCAGAATTTCTTCTTTTAAATTTTAAATACATACCGAGTAAACAATTCCGTTAAGTTTTGCATGAGTATTACTGATTTGTCAACCATACGGTTTGCAAAACACATACCGAGAATTATAGAAATAAAATCTAGTCCAATTCAATACTTTTGCTTAAGATCGATTTGCCTAGCCGTGTACCGGAAATGGATGGTGACCTTTCCCGCGCTTAATGATCACCATGTAATATGTTTGTTAATATCCAATACTTGAGTAAATCATTCCTACGAACCAATTCATCTGACGAATCTGGCATCCAGTTCTCATTAAGAGTTAAATGATTTGTATAAACACCAGCACTTGACTTTAAATGCAGATAATATGGATCGTTAATTGATTATGAACACTCATCGCCATTGATTTTGCCTCCGAAGTAAACCACTCGCTCTTGAACGTCTCTGTCAACAATTCTGCCGAAGAATGCTGTCCGAGTAGACACATTTCCAATCAGACAAACAGTTGTAACCGTCATTTATTATTAAAACTAATGGGAATGAAACAATGTACTTCATTGAAGTCATATCTAAGTGGGTGTCAGTTCCAGTGAAATAAACAATATACTAAATGTCAAACATTGTGACCTTCCTAGTTTAAAGTGACAACTTGTGTTACTAAAACTATCGTCAGCAGGCCAATAATAACACAATAAATAGATATTTTAAAATATAAAGGAATTTTACGTGTTGTGTCCGAAAGATAAAACTTCATGTCCTACCCTTTGTAAATACAATGTACATTGAAGATGTTTAAGTAGATAATTGCCATGGCATTTAGGTCTTATAATGTATATTATACCATTAAAGGGTATTCCTTCATTCTGAAAAAGCGTATCGATCGTATTCAAATACCATATGTCTTTGCGCTCGCTACTTGGTGATAATTAATACTCGAAGAACTTTGGTTTATCTTGTGAGTAAAACTGCCTTATTAGATTGTAACTTTTACTATTTGGAAAAAAATACATATTTTCCACAATGTTTAATTTTGACGACCTAAACTTTATTCAAACGAAGGAATGCCCCTTTAAGAAAGTTTGCGTATTTCTCTAACATGTAGGCTTTCAAATTATACGCGCAATTACGCCATGAACCAAAATGACACACAATTAGCCTGTGATACCCAATCAGAGTGTGACAGAAGAGTACAGAACCTTCCATGTTTGACACACGGTTCAATATCATCCGTCTATGACAAACGAATCATTATCTCCCGTGCGCGATACATGGTTCTCCCATCATTCACAGATTTGTCTCCAGTTCAGGATTTATCCGTGAACCCCTGCGGTATGACAGAAAGCAGCACGTGCTGGCAACAATACAATGAAAGTACGCCAACAATACAATTATGTTACGTCAACAATACAATATTGTTACGTCAACAATACAATATTGTCACGTCAACAATACAATGATGTCATTTCAACAATACAATGATGTATCCGCCCCTACCTTGAGGACGTGACAGAGACATTTCTCAGGGTGATATTTTTGGCTATGTTACCCAAGACTGTGACAGAGCCAATGGTTAGACGACCAAGAACATTGTACCTCGGGTTGGAGCTTTTATCTATCAAAATCTCAAGGTATATGACGATTTCAGTCCTTTTCTGATTTGATAAAATGTTCGATATCACTGTGTTGGACACATGGTACGGTAACAATATTTATGATACATTGATCTAAATGGATCCATACTAATTTCTGCATCATTTTGTGTTTTATATACCAGATCTGGGTATGTTTGTAATAGAGTAGTGATATGGACAAAAAGGCGATCTGCTGGTTGAGTACTGCCAGTATCTCATTGACATGTATCTGACCGTTGTGTTATCTTTGATACCGCTAACATCCCACATCAGTTATATACGCATTCGCTGTAGGAGTGGCTCATAATCCGCTATCATATGCTGTTAGAACGCATATCAAAAACCAACTTTCATCCGATTACCATAGTTGTACATGCTTCAACTTCAATATGATCCGGGAACACAAAGGCTGAAGCTAACCTTTCAGATCAGCTTGCGTTACATTTGAGGCTAGAGCGTTTCCTATTATAAAAATGATAGATGGTTCCATGACAATATATGTTCTGTCATATGAGTTCAAAATCGTTCAAGTATTGTTCTCTTTAAAATGGTATTATCCGGGCGTTATCGAATTGACGAAAGGCAATGGCATTCAGCGAAGATAATCATCTACATTAAGAAATAGGTTTGTAATGAGTTGGAGAAGGTTTAATGTCCAGGGAACAATGTTCATCTTTGATTCATAGCCAAAAACAAGATGTAAATATCTTATTGAAGTGTATGGATAATGCTTTCATTTCCCATTCATAACCGGCACATTTAAGAGCATCTACAAGACTCTTGCATGCAACGGACACTTCTATGTTGTTTTGATCTTGCATTTAAATGTTAATTCTTCGATTTCAATAACTATCTCGCGGACAACTTATTGAATACGCTTTACATACACAATAACTGTGCTTGACATAGAATTCCTAATTGCGCTGGCTATTAATATATTTTACCTGATGGAGTTTAAACCCTGTTAAAATTGCAAAACAAATCAAAATAGAAAGTACAAAAGGCAGATAAAAGCTCTACACATACCTAGGTCTTATTAAATAGTATATGAATGAGATACATTCTGTGGTGTTTCAGTGAATGTAATGTAATAATAAATCTACTACAATCCATCCTCAGAACGTGAAAGATTTCAAGCTGGACGCCCATGCAAATGCTACAATTACGCAGTGTTATCGTTAATCGATAGACTGACATATATATATATACTTTACTGCCATTGTTTTTCAATATATTGATCAGATGATAATTTACGCCGGAAATTTCTTCTCTTTTTTATGATTGTTAAAATCATGTGATTTTAAACGTTTTATGATTATTGAAATCATGTCATTTTACACCTTGTTTTAAGTTTTTGTGATGAAATGTATTTTGCGTAAGGAATCGAGTCATCAATATCTTCGCATAAACACAAATATTATACATGTATGGCCCTCTAGGTAGTGTAATATGATGGTTTGTCTATCATGCAGAAAAAAAAACAAGTAAAAGTCCAGTTCAATTTACAAATGAAATAGACTTTTTAATTTATTCACAATTTCAATGCATTTTGTTTACAAATGACAAGAATGATAACTCTTGCTAGAATAAGATAGAGGGTCGCCATGGGGGCACGCACTCCATTGGGATATGATGTTTTATTTCCCTGACTCTCGCGGGAAATGTGATGTTTTATTTCCCGGCCACGTGATGTGTTTCGGATAATCACAGTTATTGTTATAAACATGAAGTATGATTATAGCTAGTTACTTGGGTGGTTTGAGGGGTTGAATGACCGCGATATTATTTAATGATGGAAATGTACCCAAGCAAAGCTAATGGAGACCGCCAATTGCACAAATCCTAAGTTGGCGTTATTTGATAAAAAGCGTTTTGCGCATGTCATGCAGTAAAGAAAAAAAATAAACATAGACATGTAATCCGAACCGCATCGTAAGAGTTAATTTAACCTTAAAATAAGTATATTACTGCATTGCTATGCCTAGTAGTTTACAGTTAGCTGTTTTAACGTTTTACCATTATCTGGTAGCATACAATACATAAAACATAGTGGACATTTCCAAACGGTTGTCTAAGAGAATTGAAGATAAGTTTGTAGACGATCGAGCTCTGAATGACCATAAAGTAACAGAAATCTGGCTAATACCCCCGCAAGTATGAGTATAAAGAAACACGGTACACATACACGGTGTTACGTTAATAAATTCAAATAAAAAAACCTTGAACTGTTGTCATTGAGGTCTACTGAAATAGATATTCTACTGAAATAGAAATATTTCGTATATGTACTATTCAGGAAATGTCCTCGGTACGACATTATGTCTGGTTAGAGTCACTTTTGTCTTATTCTCTTTGTCACTAAGGGAACAAACTTTAAAAATATTGTGTCTCCTTAAAAGGCAATTTCCTCGCGAAATGTGAGATTCTTAGTCATGGATTAGCTAGGTGCTAATTTTGAAAATTTTGAACTCCACGAAAGAAAAAAAGTTGAATACATAAACAATGGTCTTAATCAGGCACCACAGATAGAGAAGTTATATCACAATTACCATACATACAATATAATTATCCTGGAATGGAACCTCCTACAGCCTTAAAGTATTACAGGGTACGTACATCAAACTGTTATTAAATGCAGTCCCTCGGGTATGCCATCGAACAACTTAATCTCTACTAATTCAAACTTAACGTACGTAATCAGAAGTAATGAAAGGTCATTGGCTTACAACGCTAAGCTAAATGCGGGTTTCGTAACAAGGGCCTTAACTAGATGCTCTAGACAGGGATTACGTAAGCTTCTGTATGGTGTCCAATTTCCTGGTTTGTGTGGACGCTACAGTCATCAATGTTTCCAGATCAAGGATGAATTAACAGAGCTCAATATTTTGTATTGTATGGCATGTTGAGTAATTAAAACATTAAATTCACCGACAAGCACGCGCGCACTTACATACTTATTTTTACAAATATACAAATGTACATGTTAATTAATTTAGCCCCCTGAAATGAATATTATGACACATGCAATTTTTGTATACAGGTATTAATACAGTTGCAAGCAATATTTCAAATGGACAGGGATCTAGACATAGCGAAGATATTAATGCGTGACGATGATTAATTTGTTATTGTAACCATAATTTTTTTTACACAACTACAACATCGTTTCGTATATGTCTAAGCTAGCAAATTGTCAAAAACAATTATGATAGATTCAATGGAAAACAGAGCCTGCTTGATCAGTAAGTTTTGATTTTATCAACAAGGACGCATTCTCGAAGATCTGCCAAAGGTGTCCCTCAAAATGTATCTAGTCATAATAACTGTTAGATTCTATGGACCAACACAACAGCAGGTCAAATTATTTAGAGGAGGAAATATTCGAAATTCTGCCAAAACGTATTATACAAGTTGAAATATATTATATATATAAATAAATAATACAGGGAGCTGTACAACTTAAGTAGCTAACACGTCTCTAAGGCGGAACAGATTATGTCTGTACATGTAATAAATGTAGACAAGGTGACCCAGAGGAAATCGACAGACAGGAGCTGAAGGTCAATCGAGCATGTTTGATTATAGTCACCAGTAACAGAGATATGATGAGTTTAGACAGGTGGTCTCTTGAGTACGTTTGACGTTAGTTACAGAGAAATACCATGTATATGTGACAGATGTATACGTAATGATACAGATATAGGTTGTACTAAATCCAGACGGTCTCTTTTAAAGATTTTATTGTAGCTTGAGATTCGATAGGTGGTCTCTGTTTTGTTAGTTTTTGGAAGTAGCGAAGCTATAAACAGTAAATTAGTAGATATATTCAGTTCTCTAAAAAAGGCTGGTCCCAGACAAGCGATATCAAGGACAAATCTGACTGTAATTTAAAAGAAAGGATGGTCACAGACAAGTGATATCTAGGACAAATCTGACTGTAATTTAAAAGAAAGGATGGTCACAGATAAGTGATATCTAGGACAAATCTGACTGTAATTTAAAAGAAAGGATGGTCACAGACAAGTGATATCAAGGACAAATCTGAATCATTAGCTGTGGGAAAACGTCAAGATACATCAAAGAAGTCAAATAAGACTTATATCGATGTCTTCCAGTGATTCAGTGATTCAGTGACTGTAATTTAAAAGAAAGGATGGTCACATACAAATAATATCTGGTTCAAATCTGGTTGTAATTTAAAGGAAAGGATGATCACAGACAAGTGGCCGCTTAGACAGGGTTGACTGTAATTATAAAGAACAGATCACTGTAGACAGACGGTCTCTATTTAAGGTTTGACTTTGGTTTCCTGATACACTCATGATTACGTTATGGTCTAGACCTTTTATATTTTCGTTGACCAAATAATCAAATAATCACAGTATCTATCTTTAAAACATATTTTTAAACCTTATGAGATGATATTAACCTCCGTATCGCGTGGGTGAGCATTACAGTCCTTGGTATTAGAAGTAGTCATGTCCACATTAAACAGCGAGTATGAGTGTATAGAATATACTAGTTAGAGATGGATAGGTTTTAAAGTCATCGACATGTAGTAGTTCTAGACAAAGAATGTCATCTAGATATGGTACAGCGATATACTTACTAGTGCTAATGATCCCAATATAAATTCACAGTGTCAATATCTATATCATGTAGTCTTTCTATATGCATCTAATCTAATATATGTTTTAAAGCTTTGTTTGTATGCTGCTCTAAGTTAATCCACTGGGCTTATCATTCTGTGAATAGTAAGGGTCATTTTGAAACGGGGTCTTCTTGATGTAGCTGGTGGATACATCATTAAACACAACATCAGAGACCTTTCTCGCTTGTAATAAAATAAACTGGATTGCCTTGCCCGAGGATATAACCAAGATCACATAGGTTCGTGATATCATTTTTCTTAGAATGCAAAAAATTTTCGTTGTTTTTTGTTGTTGTTGTTGTTGTTTTTTTCCCCAAAGGATGTAAATGACATTTATATTGATTACATAATTTTCATGTTATCAAATGAATGACCACTTACTTTCTTTTTCAGAGCATGCCAGCAGTAACGCCTGATATCCTCGTATTGACATTGATGGTAATTTGTGTTGCTGGTATGGTCAATGCCAGGCCTAAAATTGGACGAAGATTTTGTGCGTAAGTATTTATCAAGTAATTATCATTATCATTTAAAAAACAAAACAAATCCTAATTCTTGTTTTGTTCGTTCACCCCAAAAGGGCAACTCGTGATGCCTATCTTGGCTTCGTCACATCTAAAGAATCTTAAACTTAATTGCTGTAGCAATAATAAATGTCCGGGCGAAAGACGACAAAACGAGGAATAAAAAATATTCAAATGTCGTCTATTTAGGGTAAAGAACGACATCACGAAACATAAATTGGCACAAATAAGTTACATTGTTATACAGAGTAAGGGTAAGGGGGGAAATGTAACAAAGAACACGACTTTGTAATTTACTTTTAACGATCATTTCCATTTCCAAAACTATATACAGGACATGCATATGATGAGATGATATCATTGATTGACAATAATGATACAAACACAGTTCATATTGCATGATTTTTATAATAGCTCCTCGGAAATAATCTAACATAATAGGCTAACGTGTTGTTCCTTTCTTCCTTCAGATCAGCTCTAGCTCCCTGGGCAACACAGAGACAAATATTTACCATTGAATATAGCCTGAAACAAAATGCTTGTCTCAAACATGTTTCATCCTGTCAACTCAGTCAGTTTTGAAAGAGTGACAGCCATTGGGAAAATACAATCACTTTTTCTGAGGTCGATCCTGTGACTGATATCGTACAGAACTAAACACCTACGTCATGTTTAAGAAATTTTTTTTTTTAAATATTGAAAGGAGATAAAATCAACCCATGTTTGAAATATTTTCACATTAACATTATCATATAAGCATTCATCTAGAGAGAGTTAGTTATAGGAGTAGTGTGTTATTACACAATTTAACGTATGTTTTATTTACATAAGCAAATACATGGTAAATAAATGTACACCTGTCGAAGGTATGCATTTGTATTGTTTTAAATAATGAACATTTAGGGAAAACAACAGAGAATACTGATATTATAACAAAAATTAATAAAACGAGAGTCAAATATGAACAACAAATCTAAACTTGCTAGGAGCAGCGGGGAAAATAGAGTAGAGGAAGTCGGACAGATGAAGTTGATCCAAAGCAGTTTTATTTAATATGATTACACAAGGAACCCCTCCATCTTTGTCCTATGTGTTGTTACATAATGGACACCAATATAATATAACACGGAACCTCTCCATCCTTGTCCGATATATTATAACAATATGGACAACAATATAATATAACACGGAACCTCTCCATCCTTGTCCGATATATTATAACAATATGGACACCAATATGATTACACACGGAACCCCTTTTTTCTTGTCCGATATATTGTAGCATTATGGACACCAATATAATATAACAAGGAACCTCTCCATCCTTGTCCTATATATTATAACAATATGGACACCAATATAATATAACACGGAACCTCTTTATTCCTGTCCGATAAATTGTAACATTTTGGACCCCGATATCAAGAATTATGAATTGTTAGGCAATTGCATCTCCCATTCCAGATATTGATTTTCAGCTCATCTTCATCAGATGGCGGGCTATTCAAATTGCCCTGCGTCCGTCGTCCGTAAACTATTCCTGTTATCACTTTTTCTCAGAAAGTGCTAAAGGGATATTTCCAAAAAATTCATAATTTAGTTAACCTAGGTTCCATTTAATGCATATTGCATTTTAGCACTGATCGGAAAACAACACGACCGACAGGCAGCCATCTTGGGTTTGACGATTGAAGTTTATTATCGCTATTTCTTAGAAAGAACTGACAAGATATTTCTCAAATTTCATCTATTAGTTCCCCTAGGTCCCTACTTATGCGAGACATGGCCGACAAGCAGTCATCTTGGATTATGACATTTGAAGTTTATTATCGGTATTTCTCAGAAAGTACATAAGAGATCATTCTAAAATTTCTAAAAATGTACGTGTCCATTGGTCCCATGTTATGCATATTGCATTTTGGGACCGATCGGAAAACAAAATGGCCAACAGGCGGCCATCTTGGATTTTGACAATTGCAGGTTACTCCTGCTATATCGTGTTATATAAAATTATTAAATGTTTTGAAAGGAGAGTGAAAGAAGGAAAAAGAAGACCACAGATCAGTCTTTCATTTGACTGATATGAATCATTAATGAGGGACGTCATGTTCCGGGATCTCTTGGTTTTTTAGTCTCATTTGGGTTTCATAGACACCATTACTTTAGGCCCTTTACATCAACGCGTCCTAGAAGAACGAAACAGTCACGTGATGCACTTTATTTCAGTTTGGCTCTACTGTTTATAACTCTCAATTTATGCTGAAATGTGCTGATATCTTGTGAACTATCCTTTGAGACAATAGACGTTTACACATCGGTGTTTGGTGTACCTGACTAGCACATTTAGGACTCATTTCATTAATTTCCAGACATTAGGCCCTAGCACATCGGTGTCTGTTGTACCTGACTTACACATTGTAACGATAAGGACTAATATTTTTGATTTCCAGGCATTACCCCTTTGCTCCCAGATGTTTGGGTGTGGCAGCAAAAAGGGACGGGGAGGAAGCAAACAAAATACCTAGCAGAGGGCTACCGGACTATGGAGAACTTTCCTCAATGTATGTATATTACATTTACAAACCCAGGCAATTTCCAGACCGAGTCATAGAAATCATAATGCCAATACTATAACAAGCTAGTTAACGTATAGATATATCATTAAATGATATGCAGAAGTATAATGAGATTTTAGAGAATTAAGGCACTTCATGCTTTTAAAATAGGGATAGCTTTGGTTATGATAGAGACATTTTATTGGTTTTAGATTTAGGGAGTGAACATTTTACCACATTGGGAACAAGGCATGGGAATTGCAACCCGAGGGAACAGAATATTAGGTAGAAAAATACGAAACTCTCCCGGTCTTTGGCAGTTTAAGAATCTTTCGCCGAGGGTTGATATACTGTACTGGAATTAATTGTATACCATATAGTTACATAATGGCGATACCACCAAATGTAAGATTAAGCATACTTCCAAGTACTTTTAAGTGTCTTTTCCCTGAGCAAAAGATAACGTTTTCAAGTGTCCGAACCTACAAATTATAACAGCTAAAGATGTCAAATGTTTGAAGCTTTAAATGCTTTTCCCTTGATAAAGATAGATACTTAACTTCTTCTTTTTTTCGAATTTTTGTGTCGCCATGAGGCGAGTTTTTCTGAGCCAATAACAAATATATATCAACTATATTGCACTATATTGGGTGTTTTAATATCACATTTACTCAGATCAAATATAAATCAGCATGGAATTATTTCAATCATATCATTGTGAATTTAGAATAATCATAAGGTAGCAAATGCTGTCGAAGAATAACAAGTATATTCTAAAATTGATATTTGGCAAAAAAGTGTTTATAGCAAACATGTATGACACGAAGACACGATGGCTTTGGCCGAAATAATTGGATGGTCAAGGAAACCAGATAATCAACTTTCTTTGACCATTAAATTAGATATGGTCAAAGAACTCGATTGTCTGGTTGCGTACACCTACATGTACAACGAAAATATATGAAGATTAAAAACAATATTTCATAGTTCGTAAGACCATCAAATTATACGGAGAAATCTTGAATGGAACATTTCCTTAGGCACTCATAAAGACTTCTATAAACACATTACTGTGGTATAAAGCTATCATCATAACGGTACCCTATTAGTTTACTCAACTGTATAACTGTAATGTTACATGAAACATTTCAACAAATTGAAACAATAATACATTAATCCCTTCAGATCAATTTATAAGGTGACATTGATTCTATGCTGGCATTGAGATTTCTGGTTTTCATGTCGCCCCGTATGAGTAATGTGGGTTTTGTATTGCTGTTACGGGAGCAGTAACGATTCCTAAACATCTTCTAACTTAATAGAACAATCAATTACGGGCCGCTAGCAGTAGACACCCATTACATCTAGCAAGCAGTGACGCTTATATTTTAACAGTTGGTGCCTTTGTTGTATAAATACGTTTGCATTAGCCTTTGGTTAAAATAATAACAAGAATCATTTACTAAGAACTTATGCAATTTAATTCAAACAAATTATTGTAAATAAGATATCTGAATATCAATTTGAATTATAAAGTTATTTATAGATACAGGATATGTGAATTAGTGAAGATAATGAGAGAGAAAACAATTACTTCACGTTATGGACACTCCTCGTTCAAGCACGTCACTCATCAGCGGTAACAAAGACCAAGACAATAACATAATCATTACTGACATACATGTCTATCCGGACTTATGGGGAAACAAAAAGTCACTGCGATATAAAAATGATTCAAGGACAATATATAGATAATATTTTAGATTATGTAATATTTTGTTTATTCATTTTAAAGAGATTATTTGCTTGTTTGCATACACTAGCATCAATAACAGGTGGTCAGGTTACACTTTCCTTTCACCTAGGTTGTCGGGGATTGATTCACAGATAGGATACAATAATTAAAGATCAAAATCGAAGAGCGAGGGCAAATTATGAACAAAATTTTTTTGTTTGCATGGAAACCAATGAAAAAACCCGATGATAATAAAAAAAGGTGCTTCGAAGGGTAGGCGTATTTTGCTTCATTGTTAATACCTACATGTACTTATACATCTGCCAAAATGGCATGTAACTTCACGATATCACTGAAACCACATAAACAATACATATGTAGGTGATTGTGAAATCGTTAACATTGTGTAGTTTCAAAATTAAGGTCAAACAAACTAATGTACTTACGTGATGTACTTAACCATTAAAGCATCTTGGCCCTGCATTAAAAGTGAATTCGAAAGGGACATCAATAAATACAAAGAGAGCGAAATATGGTATGATTCCTTTCAAAACAGGTCCCTAAAAATCAGGTAAAATTCTGTATCAAAGCAGTTCAATGAATGTGATTTCCTGTATCTTTTGCTATTTCAAGAATATTCTTATTAAATTATTTCTTAAAGGTGCAATGTAAATGTATATATATTTTGTATTGCGTTTCAGTGTGTTACGATCCAAAAATGAAATCGATGATAGTCCAGTTGACGTTTGGGACAGCCATGAAGGAGGCAATGACGTCAACAAAGCAGTCATTGTGCCAATAGGTGTCCTGAGTAAACTCCTTGGTACAAAACCAGCAGCAGAACTCAGTAAAGCTCAGGTAAGACTTCAAAAGCAAATACAAAGATATCGACAGGAAGTGAAAACAGTAATGCTTACTAAAACGATGTTAAATCCGGATGGAAGTCTTCTACTTCATCAAAGAAATTAAAAATGTCATGTAAACCTACGTCAAATACAGGTAACGCTCTCAAAATGGAAGCCGGAATGATGGCAACTAAGCATTCATGCACGTCAATTAACCTAGAACGCGTTAACTTCGTAGCACACAAGGAAATATAATACTCCACGATTAGATCATGCCGGCGAAAGTATTTTTCCTGGTTTTCATAAACCTGCATTTCTAGACAATCTGTGTTGTCATAAAAAGGTGTTCAATCATGATCGGAAATGATACATTTTAACAGCAAAAGGGGTATTTACTAGGTATTAAATATGCCGACAGCAAGAACGTTTAAGATAGGTTTTCATTTGCGGACATTACATAATACGTACAGTATTACACGTGGTAACCATTGATATTTCTGTGGATGGCAGCTAGTTATTTTAGACGGGAATATGACCGCCATTACTGTGAATGGAGTTTTTGAAGCTTCCTTCTTCATCACCATTCTGGTTCATCTTGGGGTATTGCCAGGCTAATGTAGATATAACATCTATATGTATACATATAGGAAAAGAAAGGATTACAGCTTCTGTAACCAACACAAGAAATGCTGTAATCGTCTATAAACGCACAGATTATAAACATTTGTCCTTCAGGCATATGTAACAGTTACAAGGACTTAATCGCAAGGCCTTAAATCGGTCGACAGTTTTCAGTGTTTATACAGCTGTCAAGATCTTTATAATAAATAGTTCGCGTATAAATTCTAATGCATTAAGGGATATTTTGGAGAGGCAGTTCTCGGGCAATTCTCTGCTATCTTAAAATGAGGACAAAAATTAACTGCAGATATTTTGGATTTCTATTTGGGATCAACGTTTTGAGAGTGTAGGGCCGAGGAAATGTTTAAACAACTTCCGTTGATGGTCATACATTAAGTCCTACACTAAGAAACAATATGACCGATTCCATATCTTCGATTGATGGTTATAATATGAACTTTATATATATAACATTTCTTGAGTAAAATGGCTGGTTAAAAACAAAACTATAATAATTCAAAAGAAATCAAGAAAAGGTTTAACCTCTACATAATATTACACCGGGTATCAAACCTATAAACATTGCATTACGTACGAAAATTTACCAAAACGCATACAAATAGGAGTCTGTTCTGTAAGAAGCATGACAAATATGCTTTGCCTATAGCTTGGAAATGAACAGTTTTAATCTAGGAAATAAATCATACATAAAGTCATAAAGTAGGGTCTATGTATGACTGCCTTATACACCAGACATATCTAAAGCACAATAGGAGCCCAGCACATGGTCAATAATGAATGGGAATCAGATAACCGAACAGCACAGGCCGATCACATCGTAGGAACCGGTAATGGTATACGTAACCTCCGCTGGGTAGACCGGGGAGCTGGAGCCAGGCAGGATGATAATTAAGGCAATAAGAAGTATCAGAAATCAACATTAAGTACCAATTGATGCTCTGAATGTGATTTTAATCGTAACTTACAGAACATGATATTGATATATAGCGTTATTATTGTTCTCACCTAACCCGCTGATCGAATGCCAGCATTGCATTATCACTATGTTACGGGACCGAACGGTGCGAAAATGCTATCTGGCGCAAGTACATCAAATTCGAATTACTAGTGATTAAGGTTTCATTTCAAATCGATTTCAAATTAAATATAAACTGATTATACAGCTCCCCCTATGAGAATTTATATTAATTTAAGAGTCGAAGTCTTTATTTAGATCATTAACACTGTGTTAATTATAAAGGTACATATGTGGGATATATTGCCCATGTTATAGAAAGGTGGTTTATCATAGGGGAAAACGAATACATTACCTGATTAGAAAAATATCGATTAGACCAATACTATTCTGAAAATAATGACATGAACAAATGCAACAAAAACAAAACAAACAAAAAACGACAAAACTGGCATTCACAGATAGAATTTATTTTCAGGTGCATTGTACGTGACTAACCGACTTCTCTAAGCGATATGTTGATGTCAGCTCGTTCCAAATGCGATGGTCGCTCGTGCGTTTTCGGTGTAGTCTAATCTTGGTCAAGCCTGATATTCGGACGTGTTCACGTACTGTTCTCGTGTGATCGTACCATTCGGCCATTTTACACAACATTTCTATATATCTGTATTGATACATCATAGATTCCAAGTTAGGCATTAATATAAATAATATGTCATTCAACAACCACAGGAGTGGGCCAATGGTCCTTTGTCAGATGAATTAGACATTACTGGGTTATAGGGAAAGTTATGTCTTAGACGCCTATGATTGGGAACGTGCTGTGTTAGACTGCCCTTGGACCCGGATTTTCGGAAGCAAGGCACCATTGTTCGTAACTCAGTTGATGCTGGCGGGTTGCATTGTGAGAACAGGCCTGTAAATCATATCCGGGGGACGAAAGTATATGAGTTTGCAAAGGACTTAGCTGATTGAGGGTTCTAGGACAAGCGGTTTACTCGAACAGCCATATGGAAACATTAAGGGCTTTGTCCCACATAGCCTTTTACAAGTTTACAGGCTTTCGACAACATAGCTTCCACATGGACTATCGGATATTAGTGATGGGAATTTTATACTCACAACATACTTTTTCTTGGGTTCGAGGGGGGCGGTGTGGTGGACCTGATAGGGTATGCAATGGAAATTTGACATTGGGTGGAAACCGAAAATTGCAGTCGGTTTTGAGGACTCCACTGGGGATCGGGGTCGCGGCTCTATGATCACCTCAATTCTGGGGTCTAGGCTGTATGATCGGGGTTATCATCGCTACTGTGGTCGAGGTTGTATGATCGGGGTTACCATCGCTGTTGGAGTCGAGGCTGTATGATCGGGATTATCATCGCTACTGGGGTCGAGGCTGTATGATCGGGGTTATCATCGCTGTTGGGGTCGAGGCTGTATGATCGATGTTATCATCGCTACTGGGGTCGAGGCTGTATGATCGGGGTTATCATCGCTACTGGGGTCAAGGCTGTATTATCGGGGTTATCATCGTTACTGGGGTCGAGGCTGTATTATCGGGGTTATCATCGCTACTGGGGTCGAGGCTGTATGATCGGGGTTATCATCGTTACTGGGGTCGAGGTTGTATGATCGGGGTTATCATCGCTACTGGGGTCGAGGCTGTATTATCGGGGTTATCATCGCTACTGGGGTCAAGGCTGTATGATCGGGGTTATCATCGTTACTGGGGTCGAGGCTGTATTATCGGGGTTATCATCGCTACTGGGGCCGCGGCTCTATGATCGGGGTTATCATCGCTACTGGGGTCGAGGCTGTATGATCGGGGTTATCATCGTTACTGGGTCGAGGCTGTATTATCGGGGTTATCATCGCTACTGGGGTCGAGGTTGTATTATCGGGGTTATCATCGTTAATGGGGTCGAGGCTGTATGATCGGGGTTATCATCGCTGCTGGGGTCGCGGCTCTTTGTTCCAGGTTATCATCGCTACATGAATATGGTAAAAAGAACACCATGTACAACATAATGCTCAAGTTAGTTACCTTGATAACGTTATATTTTTATTTAAAAAATACCGTGAATCTTTTCCTTTGCACAATTGAGGTGAATCCGTTGACGTTTGGTTTTTTTCTATCGATACATCCTGGGTATACATACCGTACAGAAATATCGAATGAAACATACGTTCAAGGTAAAATAAATCCGAGATTTACCTAAGCTGACCGAGATAACCTCTATGCTTTCCCATGTATGACTGGAAAGGTACGAATGGACTTTTCCGTACATGACTGGAAAGATACGAATAAATGCACTGGGGTCAATGTACATGTCTCTCCTACCACCGAACAAAACCACTGCTTAGAAGTGAAGGTGTCCCGACACTTTATCACTAGCCCTCCATATCTAGGTTGCGAGTTCGAAACCCACGTGTTGCCTGGTACTGACCGTAGGCCTGTGGTTTTTCTCAGGGTACTCCGGATTTTCTCCACCTCCAAACCCTGGCACTTCCTTAAATGACCATGGCTGTTAACAGGACGCTAAACAAAAATAAACCAAACTGAAAGACTGCATAATGATGCGGGATAAAGTTCAAAGAATTATACATTAACAATAATATTTATAAAGAATCATACATCAACAATAATATTTATAAATATACATCAACAATAATATTATAAAGAATTATACATCAGCAATGATATTTATAAAGAATTATACATCAACAATAATATTTATAAAGAATTATACATCAACAATGATATTTATAAAGAATAATTCAGCAACAATGATATTTATATAGAATCATACATCAACAATAATATTTATAAAGAATTTTACATCAACAATAATATTTATAAAGAATTATACATCAGCAATGATATTTCTAAAGAATAATTCATCAACAATAATATTTTTAAGAATTATACACCAACAATAATATTGATAAAGAAATATACATCAACAATAATAGTATCTTAATGAATATAGAAACTGTGATGTTGTTTGATTGAGAATAATATTATGTCGCTTAATTAGTCATGCTAAAGAAAACAGTCGCCTGTAAGAAAATAACCAAAGACTTCCGCTTCGCATTTTAACCCATGTCCTCCTTTGAAAATGGGCAATACATACGTCTGCTGACAAATATTCCCCAGCTTTGTCCAAATCGATGAAATAAAAAAAAAACGTTTTAGAGAACGAATTGGTCCACCGATGGGAAGAACGATATTCGAAATTCGTCGCAGTTTATCTAATGGGTATTAATTTTAAGTCTTATTTAATATCTATTTTAATCACTATGCAAACAAGCAAGAAAAAGTCAAATTGTGAAAATTGGAAATGCTTTATCTTTTTTCAGAAGAGACGCCCAGACATGTGGCTCGACTACGACACTGGTCGAGAGTAACCTCAAGATGGCCAAAAACGCGAATTGCCTTGTTCGGCATAAATGTGCTTTTCAAAGTCAGTCTTTTTGAAAAAACTATTTTTCCTACTACACTTTCTTTATCCAGAGAAGAATGAGAGATACAACATATCTTTCCCTTAAAAGAATATTTTCTTACCTACATCATGCATAGCTTTATTTCAGAATACAGATGATAAAAGGTTTTTCCTCATTAAAATATTTTCCTAATTTTAGTATGTTTTACAGATAAGGGGAAATTGCTACATAAATGTACAAAGAATATATGAGTATTTATATGTATGTTAGACATTATTTTGTAAAAGTTTAAATGTATATATATGATTGCCTAGATAGACAAAAACATTACACACAAAATTAGCATTGATTATTGTATTTCTGTGTCATCTGAAATAGAACATAGCGAGACGTGCTTGTATTGAATTGCATTGATATTTTCTATGAATGCGGGAATTTGTTGAAAATTGAATAAAGAAAAGGAATTGTTCTCCTACAATTGCGTTATTGTGCTCTTTTAATTCCACATTTATCACACGAAGTGGTTCTAATTTTCACGTAAAATAATATTTCTTTTAATATAATCTTTCTTCGTAACGATCCCCTTGGAGAGTTCTTTCATTTCTCCATTTGGCATGTTTTTCATTACTACTTCCCAGTAGTGAACGTATCAAATTACCTGTACTGATAAAACGTTTTGAAACAATGTTCCGTATCAAAGTCAAATGCCACAGGTAAAAATGAAGCTACTTCTTATCGTACCTTAAAGACAAAATAACTAAGAGACATCTCAGTATCTCACATTACAATTTCGATCTCAACTGATGTCGATTGTGTGTATGCTACATTATGCAATGAGACTCATGAATCGCGTATACAAGTACAGAAAACGGTATTCTTATATATAGAACCAAGATCATATCATGGTCTGTACTTTATTTCACAACAAATGGTTCCATACTGGATCAGCTGGCACGACACTGCATCCGACACCAGTATTATACTGACAACTTTCCATACACTGAAAAACCATATCTTGACACAGTAGCATGACATTCCAACCTGTTCTATACTGACAATGATCGTTATAACCAGTCCTTACCGTCACACAGAAATACCATACATGGACAGAGTACCTTTAAACCCCATTCGTTCTCATATTACCGAGCAATCACAAGCCAACCTTCAAAAGGACACGTCATATTAGCACAAGACAGGCCACCAGCCCCTAAGATTTTTAATCAAGAATTGCTGTGCTAAATTATTTTACTAGATGGTATTCCCTAGTTTGAAACTTGAATAAGACATTAATTAATAAAGCTCAATTTCATCTATAATAGTAATATTCCAGAGACAGGGGACAGTCCTTATCTAGACATATAGCGACACTTTCCACCCAGTCATAACATACACTGACATGCCATATTCAGAAATATAGCGACATTTTCCGATCAGTCATAAAACACTGACAATAGGATAACAGTTCAAGCCATCAAACTGACAAGTCATGTAAACACAAAGCGTCACTTTCCACCCAAGTCAAAATACACTGACACGTCATATCTAGACATATGGCACATTTTCCGCCCAGGTAAAATACACCGACAACTAATATCTAGACATATAGCGTCATTTTTAACCCAGTTGTAATACATTGACATGCCATGTCTACACGTAGAAATAAAACACTGTCAACAGGATTACAGTTCTAGCCATCCAACCGACACGTCTTATCTGGACATATAGCGTCACTAACAACGGAATAACCAATCCCTATTATCACACTGGAATGCCAAAAATGGTCAGAATATTCCACCATGTGATATGATACTGAACAGTGTCGACCCAGTCCTACCATCATAAAGGAATGGAAAATATGCAACAGAGTAGCATTGCTATTTATTTATTTAACGGACTTAACATCCGCCATTACGGCCGTACGGCCTTTTAGCTGACGAAACAGTATATTGGAACCCACCAAGCCATATTTTGTTGTATACTGGCAACGGGATACCAGACCATCACAGAGGAATGGCGTATATAAACAATCCTCCCAGTGGTATAATACTGATAATTGATGAATCCTCAAACAATGAAACATTAATACTTTAAGCAGATATCTATACGAATTTTACATGTGTAAACTTACTGACAGTTGTCTTTCAATATATACGTACTATGAATAACCTTTATATCAACTCTGATTCAGAAAATATTGCATTACCAGCGTGATTTTCTATTACAACAATTGAAAGGTAAAAAAAATGAAAGGACCTTGTGTACTAAGATACATACCGCATATTGTCCTGCAGTTTGACTGGGCAGTTTATGTTATATTAGCTCCAACTATTAAGTAGTTCCATTAACATACATAGATAAATAGAAACAAACAATTGACACGGGAATATCAGGCACCAAGGACCACGTAAATACATAAATAATGTTTATCCCATAACTACGCCTGTTTCCCTACTGATCTGTCGTGTTTTAAATTTCGTAACAGTGTGTGACTGTTTTAGTTTACACATCACAATGGGAAATAACCTTAAAATCTCCTGTTAGTCGTATCTGACCCCCTACAAATTCTAACTAGTTATAACATCTGACCATGGACTATGTATATGCCACTTTAATGTTGTGTGTCAATGATAAACATCAATAAGGCAACGTTTCTGGATTCTCCGGCGGCCAACATCGTGGCGATACAATGACAGTATTGGGTGAGAGGATTGTCGTCAAGGGAAGATAGATCTTATAACCTTGCTGAGATAAAGTCGGATGATGATGATGGTGGTGGTGGTTGTGGTGGTGATGATGATGAGTGGTGGTGGTGGTGGTGGTGGTGGTGATGATGATGGGTATATGAAATACACACAAAAGTGACATATCACATTGACATTTAGACCAGACCTGGAAACCCCTCTGTCCCTATTATCAATGAGCAGTGTGCTCCGATCGTCATGGATCAACAACACAAATCCCTAGTCGTTCTCATTTAAATGAAAAGGTCTCGTCATCTAACATTAGTTCCAAGAGTGAAACCCCTGCCCCCGTACGTAATGTCGATCGGAGTTACTCATCAAACACTCCCAAAACAAAAAACAAATAGTGAGAAATCGGAAGAATCTTCAATGGACAAATCCTGGGGGAACTTTTAATGTCAACTTGAACAATATCACATACCTATATATCCGGCAAACGACCGATAATTGAATCCGACAGTGATACCTGAAGGGACGTTCGGGACCTCGCAGTATCATCTTTGACATTTCGAAAAGTGATATAAAATAGTGTTCTCATAAAACAAAGGAGCCCCAAATGGCTCGAACCACTCATATGGCTATTCCATTTATCATGTCAAAATGCTGTCATATAAGTTAAATTTCAAACAGTTTCTTATCCTTTGCATTTCCTCTCCCAACAATGACTCAAACAAAATGTGGACTAAAGTATGTCATTTTTAAAGAATGCCGTGGGATCAATATATATGGAGATTTAACATTAGCATCAGCCCCCGCTTGGATATTCAAAATATGTTAAATACAAAAAGGTATGGGTATGACAAGCTTAAATCTAGAAAAGTTTCAGAATTAATTCTGTGAAAAATGGGACCTCCTTGAATAGCACCTGTGTCGCTGTTGGAGGTGCTGCTATATAACTTCCCCCAGAGTATTATATGACACAATTACCATAAAATTAATTTATCATTGTGTTCAGAATATTCCATCTAACACTTCGATACCAAAATTACAATATTTCAAGGGAAATGTTCGTTTTCATTGCTGATTTAAGCAAAAACCTTGCAAAACTTAATCACAAATGAAAAAATTCCCATTTTGGAAAACTGAATTTGCATAGTTCCAGAATTAGTCTAGCTTTTATACTTGGTTAAAAGCTGGCGACTAATGATATCTTTCAACATGACGATTTATGAAAAAGATGAAAACCGGTAAATTTGTCGTTTTACACATTTGCTTTAAAAAAAACAAAAATACAGATTCGTGATCATTTGTCCTTAAACTTTTGTTTCTTAATAACCAAAAGTCGGTAAGTCTTGATGTTTGGCAAGATGATTGTCCATGTCAAATGGTATCATTTTTCTTAAAATTGGTGACCCTGACCTTTGTTCAAGGTCACACAAATGCGATTAGCTGAAATAGTTACAATGTGTGTTAAATATACTTGAAATTACAAGCTTTTAATGTAAGTTAATGGGTTCAAGACTACATATTACAGATAGAGTGACTGGTTTTGAATTCGTCAGTTCCAAACCATTACATTGTGTCGTCACTCTTGAGATGTCAACTGGAGATACAACTATTACAGTGTCCATACGTTGCTTAAATATTCAATACAGCTCGATTCTTGTGAAAACAACTCGAGTGATTGCTTGTTTGAACTAAACTGTAACATGGGCTGCCAGACTGTGATCTTGGTGATGAACATGGCCCAAGAATTCAAAATGCATGCAACATGTGCACACATACCAACTGTTCTTTTGCCTGCTGGACAGACACAATAAAGTCTTTTACAGGGTCGTCTTGGTCATTTCTGTCAAAAGCAATCCAAACATTATATTTTGTCTGTGATCTGTGCCTTGAATGGATTTGGCCTCGGATGAGATTTTCAGCGTGCTGGTAGACCCACACTTCAAAGTCTCCAGCTGGTGTCAGATGCTCTGCAATATATCTTGGTGCTACTTTTAAATGATATGATCCACAAATTACTGTCTCCAGATATTCCATATCAAGTTTTTGGAAACTCGATCGCACAGTCACAAGTTTTACCCAATTGACCCTGTTGCATCGAGAAAGGTCGGGTTCATCAGCGACCCTTGGGGCTAAAAGTATTGAGCCAAACGGGATTGCATGCGCTCAGCAAGTCGTCGGTCCCTCACATCCCTCTCTGGTGTAGACACATAAATTGCTCCGCGTACAGCATTCAAGGAAGCTGTTGCTGCTTTCACTAGTTCTTCTATTACGTTAAGGAAATTTTTTGAACTGATCTGTTCTCTGAACAATTTCCACTGTTTCAGTCTTCCATGGTAACTCTCTCCTACCAATCTTGACTTTGTACACTGGCGGTCCTGGTTTGCAGTCAGTGTATCATGTTGATTTTGACCTGGTAGAAGATAGAAAGGCATGTACACAGAAAACCCTGAACCTCGGAGCAGGTCCAGCACATCCCTAAACCCCCGGTCAACAATCACATTGTCATCATCACTGAGCCACAAGTTCAGGATCTCAAATGATTGAAGTATTGTTTTGAAGATATCATTTTCATTCCCAAAATTCCCAAATTCAAAATCATGCAGAAAACAAAATTGCAATTTTGTCGCATTTTACCATTTTGTGGACTTATTTGGCACCAAAACTCACTTAAACGTTTTGGAGATAAGTCCAAAAGTATGCACCTCACGCCCTTCTAATTTGGTTTATACATTCATTAGAGGTCCAGGAGGGATGCTATAGTTAAATAATGCAGAAAAAAGATTCTTTTGGCATTTTATCATTTTGCGGATTTAATTTTGTTGGAACCAAAGATATTTAGGGTAAGTTTTGGAAAGCTTGTAAGTCCACACCCTTCTTATTTGGTTTATACATCCATTAGAGCGATATTATGTGACGTACAATTTAAAAATGACATGCGTATAATACATAAAAATGAATGCATAGTGTGATTGTTGCCACCGGTGAGCTTTCGCAATCATCGATTGCACTGGTTTGATAAAGCAAAATGGAATGATAATTAACATGCTTATCAATATTTATCAATTTCTTTTCTTAAAATTTACAATCTCAGTCTTAATGTAGCTGCTCAGAGGATAGATAACTTTTGCAAAAAGCATATTTCTAATGTTATAACGGTTCAAAATCATTTGAAATCATAAATAATATAATTGATGTGGTTTGGGTTGTCATAAAAAGGGAAAAATAGTAGTTTTGCATAAATAAACATGCCAAGCAAATCTTGGGGACGTTTGGCGTGCTCAAAAATGCATTTTACCGGTTTTGAAATTACATCATTTTTTGTCTATATACAGCATATATATATATGTGGAAACTTTTTTGAGAAGTATAAAAGGTAGACCGTGAACTTTACAAAATCATGTTGACAATGTTCGATATATATATATAGATATTGTATGAAAAATTCGCATATTTTTCTAATTAAAGGTGTCACTTCGCTTACTTCGTGTATGCCAATAAAATATAATTGGTATCACAATAACTGTAAATGTATACACTATATAATGATATCAGTTATTTGAAAATTGACATTCACCTGTGACAAATATCAAGCGTTTTATTAGAGTTCCCTGGTCAATCAATCTAGTTTTATTCAAGGAGGTCAAGTATGACTATCCGTAGTGATAATGACTAATCCTTTATGGTGTTATGGTTTATTTTCATACATCTGCATATGAGGAAAATATGAAAGAAATTGATGCGGGGGCCAAATGTTGACCCCACCTCATCTAAATCAATTCATTCGTTCAGAAAAAGTAGCGATTTGAAACATTTACCACTATATCCCCTATTTGGCCCGCGTCACCGGCCCCAGAAAAACAACATCCTCCGTTTATACAATATTGGATCTCCTTTGTCCAGTAATGCCCCAGACCAAATTTCTTCAAAAGCCATTTAGTCAGTTAAGACCAGTAGCGGTTTAAAGAATTTTCCTCAATTTTCCATATTGGCCCCGCTTCACGTGCCCCCGAAGAGCCAAATCCTCTATATATACATCAATGGATTTCCTCTGTACAATTATGCCATAGACCAAATTTCCTCAAAATTCGTTTTGTCGTTCAGGACAGGTATCAATTTTAAAGGAAATGTTAATGGACGATGCACGGACTCCGCGCCAAGCACTATAATTGCATTCATATTTTGTAAAATTACATTATTTGCCAATATATTACAATGAACTTTAGACGTTCTTCTAAAATAGATATTAACCGATCCTTCATTATGAATTTTATTTTCGCGCGTAGTGATTTCGACTCCTAGAATTTCGTCGCCGCGCAGGGAAAATCAGGGTTATTTATACTGTTTATATAAAGTTTAAGAACGTATGAGGATACTTAATTTATTAATTTTAGTGTTTCGGTTTTTAATTAGTGTCACATGTTACTAAAAATCCCGAATCAGAGCCCCTGTGCAGTAGACGTGAAGGGTGCGAGTGACGGATACCTCAACCAATAGGCGTACTGAAGTACACATTAATAGCTACGAGATACCGGTATAGGTCAATTAGCGATAGTTTCATCACGATTTAGACTTCAAATGTTCACGAACTTTCGAACAAAAACTATAGATTATATCAATACCTCATATAGAGTGTTAATATTTCTGTATTTTAGGAAAATAGAGCTATGCTAGTTTCCTTTCATATTACGTTTTGATATCAAGTGCATTATCAAGCCTTGACGATCCCTTGTGTTCGTAACAAAATGACTGCAATGTGTTGCCAGTACACGTGCCGGAGAATTGACACCACTTTTGTTACTAATTAGTATGGTGATACGGAGTGTGTTCGATAAAACGATATCCAGATAATAATACGTTATACCCGTCCACTTGATGTATATATGAAACCCCATGTTGGAAATTATGACGTCATTTGTTTTGTGCGGCAATCGAACCTTCGTATCCGAATTTTGACCGAGGTTTCTTTCCTCACCTTCTAGGTATCAAGTGTATCAAATGTATGACGCAGTTTAATGTACTTTTAGTTCTCATGCATCTAACTTTCAAATTGAAAGGTATTTATTTTAGCTTGTCTGTTTTGTCATGATTTAGATTACTGGAATAGAGAAGTATCCTAGGTGCGGTCTTGCTAGTGCCTCGAACAGCTGGTTGAATGTTGTTTTGTTAATGATTTTATTTTTATGATTACATCAAGAAGTTTGCTTATATTTGCACTGATTCCTTTATAAGCTGGTAAACTAAAGTTTGTAATCCACAGTAGATCCTAAGCCTTTTTCCTCACTAACTGTTTTATTGAAATCTGATACTACTGATGGCTTTCTGTGCATTTGGCTTGTTGTAAGAACTCTCCGATCTTCAAACAACTTCATAATATTGACTTTATCTTCTTACATACTTCTCTGTGTGATGTTGTTGAGTGATATATAGTATCATCAACAAAGATTTTCGCCGCGTTTCTGTCAATGTCTGGAAGGTTTTGATATAGGTCAGAAACATAATCTGACCTAGTACGCTCCCATGCACATTTCAGTAACTCTCGTTGTTTTCGTTATGTTAAAAAGGGCATTGATCCCGTTAAGTATATACTCCCTTTTATTCCATAACTGAAGAATTCGTTGATGGGCACAAAACAAAAGCTTTCCTTGAAACCTAAATTGATTATATTACATAAATGTTATTTTTAGGGCTTTTCAATTTGTGGTGAAAAGACCTATTGTTTCTGTTATGTTTCTTCTTCTTATTCTTCTTCTTCTTCTGCATTTCATTTTGTAGAAACTGTAACGCCAAACTGGTTAAAGTTATTCAGATTTCTTTTTCAGCCTTTATTATAGAATGTTTTGAAGGGGTGCAGGAAATAAAAATTAAGTAGGTCGAAAAATCTAAAATGGCTGCCATGACGTCAAAGCGTATTTTACTTAAATGGCCACAACTCAAAAACGGTATGAGGTTAAAAATATTCAAAGGTATATTCATGTAGAATTAACTGGGACCAACGTTTACATTATACGGCGTTGAGGTTAGAGGTCGAACAAAAAAGCTCGCTGGAGGTCAAAGTTATGCTATTTTTAGAAATTTTTCATTTTTTACTATTTTTGAAAACTTCTTCTACAGATCAATAGAGTATGTCATTCCGATGATATTGATACCTTAGGTGTCTTAATAGCACTTCCGGTTAATGTAGTACGCCATCTTGAAAATTTCCCTATATATTCTATATTAAAAATCGTTTTACATTTTAAACTTCTCCTCAAATTCCACCTGTGCGACTCAGCACAAACTTTGACAAAATGACAAGGAGATAGTACTGACCAGGTTTTCTTATCATGTGATCAGTCCAAAATCCAATATGGCCACCATGACGTCATGTATTGAAAAGTTTAATATGGCCATAACTAAAAAACATATTCTTCTACACAGGTCTTGTAATTATGTTATTTGTAGATAATTCCTGGAGCTAACTTTTTTTTACTAAACGTTTTCAGGTCAGAGGTCAAATAAAAAAGCTCGCTGGAGGTCAAAGTTATGCTATTTTTAGATTTTTTTCATTTTTTACTATTTTTGAAAACTTCTTCTACATATCAATAGAGTATGTCATTCCAATGATATTGATACCTTCGGTGTCTTAATAGCACTTCCGGTTAATGTAGTACGCCATTTTGAAAATTTCCCTATATATTCTTTATCAAAAATCGTTTTACATTTTAAACTTCTTCTCAAATTCCACCAGTGCGACTCGGCACAAAAGTTTTTGAATATTATTACATAGATTGATGCAGTATGTCATTCTGATGATTTTGGTACCTTCGGTTTTTATTTAGCACATCCGGTTCAAGTTGTACGCCATTTTGAATTATTTTTTGATTGCGCAATCATTGCAAGAGCCCTAGGAACTTGATACAGCTGTACGAGTTATCTCCCCTCGTACTTTTTTATGTTTGGAAATACCAAGCCTTTAGGTCATTTATGCTAAGTAGTGAAAAACCCGTTAAATTGTTAACCAACAATGTCTAGTTTTCAATTGAAGTTCTTTCGTTAACTTTTTTTTTTTTTTGACGTCGGTTAAACAACAATACAGCGTCACTTGCGTCCTCATAATTTTCGATACGACAGATGTCATTTTAATAGGTCTGTAGTTTTCTGAATTTTGCTTCGTTCTTTTTTCATATTGCTGCATTTTTCTATTATACTCGTACGTTGGATTCATTTATTGATATTTGTGAGTGGAACTGAAAGAATATTTGCTGTTTACTAGGTCGATTTTGCGTGTATACAATCTGGTTCTTGCATTTTTGCTGGTTTGATCGACTTGCGATGTCTCCGTTTCTTTTTCTATAATAATAGATTCCAGAATTTGTAATACTTCTCTTGGTTAGAATTATGGTGCGTTGTCATGCAATGTTTTCCACTGTGAACATACAATGTACTTGTAAAACAAAAAACATATTGGATTCCTCAGCCATGTCCTTCTGGTCATTTGTTAGGAGTCATTTCAGTTTTTGATTGAATGTATCTCCAGAACGAGGAACAATATCTTAAACTTTTTAACACACAACTCTTCCAAATAAGCTTATCGACAGATTACGATTGCCACTGTCTATCTTGGTCACTCTGAAGGTTGACGCTAGATGGCGTGGGTATGTTCCTCGAAAGACTAACGCAACCAAGTAGGATTCTGCCGTAGATTTGGGGCAGATTGTATCACCTGCTATCTCTGTTGAGGTTGTACGGGTGGAATCTGATGTAAGTTGACTTCTTTATCCCTCGCTGCATCCAGTCCTGTTCCGTGTCAAGTATACTGACTTCAGGCAAATCGATGCTTTGACCAGTCTCTAGGGCATGTTCTGAAACAGCGGAGGCGTTAGATGTAGATATGTTCTTCTCAGTGTCCTTGCGATGCTAATCCGGGTGCACATTGATCTCTCTGATTCACCAATGTAAGAAAATCGTACAGGTAGCACACGGAATCTTGTTCTTTTTCCTAGATTTGTCTGTCATAGAAACCAAGAGTTCCAATCCGTAATGTGTTTGAAAAACATACTCCCTTCCTAGCCAGGGCTTAAAGTATGGCCTCTGAAATACCTCTTATGTAAGGAATCACAACACTAGTCCGACTGGGTATATTCGATACTGGTCGAAACTGCTCGATGAAATGTCCAATTTCTGTACTGTTGATTTAAGATATTGTAATTCTTTATCCTTGTCCGTAGTGTCACTAACAACTACGGTAGCTCTGTTGGTGAAAGTTCTTACAACACCTAGTTTATGTTGGAATGGATTGCGGGAGTCAAATGCCAAATATTTGTCCATGTGCGTGGGCTTACTGTACATTGTGGTCTACACATGGGCATGTACATCAAACACAAGAAGGCAGCCTTCCGCCGGCCTCTCAATAGTCTTGATGGATGGAGTCAAGATATCTATATAATCCGTAATACTGGTGACGTTTTCTGACAAAATCTTGACAAATGTATCATCCACGTACCTGAACCATCCTGTAGGGTGAGCTCTAGCTTTAGAAAAGACCTGTTCCTCAAGGTCATCCATGAAAACATTTTCAACTATAGGTGCTACTGGTAGCCCATTGACTGATCTGTCCTGTTGGTATATCTTCCATTTGAAGGAGAAATATGAAGAGACAAGACAGAGCTCCAATAAGGTCAAACTTGTAGATGTCATCTCTGTTTGGTCTTTCCAACTGTATCGAGTCTCCCTTTATATGCCACGTCTTACTGGGAAGCTAGTGAAGAGAGCACTCGTGTCAAGATAATTCTCCTTATGGTTCACATAAGATACTTCCTCAAAAAAATATATTGTGTAGATGAAATCTCGACTTCCCTGATAATGGATCTCGGATGCGAGCCAAATCTTAGCTACACCATAGGTGCAGCCCATAGAATATATGATAGGACGAAGAATTTAGGCATTTCTTCCCACGTGGGATAGATTTGTCTGTATATTTATTGGTTTACCCTTCCTGTTGTTTAACGTCTTTCAATATATTATTCACCTGTCTTGTACGTAACTGTAGGATCCTTCTGTCCGCCGGTAGAATGGTGATATCCTCACGGAGGGATTTGATGGCCGCTCTCTCTGATCTAAAGAATGATTTACTCTCTTGTTTAATGTTCCCCAACAGCCGCTTCTCATACATTTCATAATTTTCCTACCTTGTGTGTTTGAATTTTTTCTCGTCTGTTGATAATTCTCGCAGTTTTGTCTGTTCCTACAATCCCCGAGGCAAATTTATAACAAATACCTACAATTTTTATCTTCCCCATAGCTGTCTGACGCATAAAAGTATTGGCAGTAATGGGTCCTCCCGTCATCCATGGCGTCCTGTTTGACCTTGTGGAAGCTTATGAGTTCTGTAAGGCACCAACAGAACTCATACATACACCGGTCATCAATGTGATTTTTCCAATCAGCAGCAGACAGATTGTTTCTTACTGTTTCATAGCAATCCTTTCTAAAGTTTTGACAGGTTTTACCAAGGGAGTGCTGGTATCATATTTAGGTTAATAGTCACGCCCACATGGTCGCTGGTCACAAGCTTGGTTTTGTTTGGTTTGTTTTTGTTTAACGTCCTATTAACAGCCAGGGTCATTTAAGGACGTGCCAGGTCTAGAGGTGGAGGAAAACCGGAGTACCCGGAGAAAAACACCGGCCTACAGTCAGTACCTGGCAACTGCCCCACGTAGGTTTCGAACTCGCAACCCAGAGGTGGAGGGCTAGTGATAAACTGTCGGCACACCTTAACCACTCGGCCACCGCGGTCACAAGCAAAGCCAGACATTGAGTTATATCTGCAAGATGTCCCTCTTTATAAAGAACAAGATCAAAAGTTCAAGGAGTGTCATTTTCTACATCTAGTGAATTATCTGGCCCTTACACACTTTATGAATTATGTTGCTATATAATGGTTGTCAGTTCAAGTAGTGCTGTTAAAATTTTCAAAACTCGGCAGTTTTTGGACATCTTCTATGCATGTATCACAACTTGGATTTATTTAGATACATGTACAATGCACTTAAGGCCAGTATGAATTATTTATTTTGAGCTCAATACCGATTTGTTTTAAGGGGTTAAGTTGCAATGTTACTTTTGAAACATCAATGCTGCTGTGTTTTGTATACAGTATACACACTTTTCTTCCGTATAGTTTAAGCTTCAATAGTGTATTCCAGCTTTTTATATTTTATCACTCTTATTTTCTCTTTCTCTCTCTTTTGTAACATTTCACTTATCGCGATAACATTGTTTTGTTAGTTGGTCACCATGCTTTCTTATTGACACCTTGATATCAAGTCCATTTGGTTACCGCTCTGTTATTGAAGTTCCATCAAAACTGATAAAATGTCTATCTAGTTATAAATGACAGTGTTCTATACTGATCCCTGGAGCTGCTGGCTGGATCCTCTGTGGCAATAGATATACCAACTGCTCTTCTCATGGGGGTGGCACTACTTCCATCGTGGCAACATGGCAGTCTATATCTGTGATAGGATTGTTCAGTGGTGTTGTATTGTGAAGTCCTACAGTGGGTTCTCCTGTTTCATCTTCACTTGATATTAATGACTTTATATTAATGTTGTATGTTGCAGATGGTCCTGATTGTTCCCTTTGGACTGTAGTGCTTGTGTTCATTCGTCTACTATTTTCTTTCTTCCAATGTCTTGGAATCACGTCTTTAACTACGATCACATCTTTGTATGTTGAACATGTTTTTATTGTTCTCATCCTCGGGTACTTTTTTTTTTTAATTTTCCTATGTTATTTTTGGGAGTCTGTTTTTATAATTCCCAGTCTGATAACCTCCTTTACTTTGGTTGATGTATCTAGCTACACAAGTAATCAGGCCATACCTTAATACATTCTTTCTTCCTCCGTACAGCAGTTTCCGTTTTTGATTTATGTATAACGAACCTATCACAATATAAGCATTGAACTGTTACCAAATGGTAGTATACAGTCGATATGAATACAATTTGGGTGACAGATAAATAGAAATATTATTAATGAATTATTATTTATCTGTCACCCAAATTGTATTCATATCGACTGTATACTACCATTTGGTAACAGTTCAATGCTTATATTTAGAGTCATATTTTTTTTATTTACTGTAGCTTAAGACGCGTTTAAATTTGCCGCTTCTCCTATCACTGACGTCATCAGGTTCAAATACCGGAACAGCCGAAACTTCCAGAAGGATTAATATAGTCCCTCATGTCGTTATTAATAGCAAACACATACAATGGTTTTGCACAAATTTGGCTTTATTTTCTATTTCATATTCGTTTGTAGATATCGTCTAGTTTTTCACAATTGCATAATGTCTGTTTGTTTAAAATCCAAACCGTTTTTCGGCGCAATGATATACGGTTAACATTTAGAAGTGATGTGGCTTTGAACGGGTATTGCACAGGACAGACTCGATTCTTCGGAAATACTTAAGTTTCTTTCGGCTGGATTTACGTTATTTTCAGAAGAATATCAGTTCTTGAATTCTAAATGAAAGTCGTCTTGACAGTATGTGAAAACGATTCCAAAGATATTTCGTTCGAAACAGATTCAACACAGAATGTTGGTGTTGCATTTGCCTATATTTCGTTAGTAAACCAAATTGTATTCATGAGACTGTATACTACAATTAACAGTGATTCGGTCAGAGTAGGAATACAGCCCCAGGTGTTGCAGGTCAAAACAATGGCCGCCAGTTACTTTCGGCCTGGAGAGCTTTCGAATGCTAGCATTTATAATCCACAACAAAATAATAAAGCAACTTCACAAGTTATGAGAGTAATATTTTATAATTAAAACAAAATGTAGTCAACACAAAATAACTATAAGCGCCGTTCTTGATCTAGGAATTATCAAATTGTCAAGTCAATGTCCTCACACTCACAGGGGCTCGTTTCCGAATTTTCAGAAATGCAAGACACGACATTAAACATTAAAAGTCCAGTATTTATATAAAAAAAATCTTGTGAAAAGTCGGAAGCATCGACATGGTTTCCGGTTTTGTATGTATATTGGATTTTAGCTTTGTGGTTATTCACTGATGTTAAAGGCCTACCTTACAAAATCGAGCCCCTGTGAAGTTGAACATCGTCTGCAAAGATGCGACTGGTTAGACTTGAATCTGTTTCGAACGAAATATCTTTGGAATCGTTTTCACATACTGTCAAGACGACTTTCATTTAGAATTCAAGAACTGATATTCTTCTGAAAATAACGTAAATCCAGCCGAAAGAAACTTAAGTATTTCCGAAGAATCGAGTCTGTCATGTGCAATACCCGTTCAAAGCCACATCACTTCTAAATATTAACCGTATATCATTGCGCCGAAAAACGGCTTTATTTTTAAACAATCAAAAATTACGCAATTGTGAATAATTTGACGATATCTACAAATATTTCATGTCGCCCTGACATTCTATTAATCTGTCACCCAAATTGTATTCATATCGACTGTATACTACCATTTGGTAATAGTTCAATGCTTAAATATCCGCCTGAAGACGCCCGAGAGTGCAGAAATGCCTTACGGCAAAGTCTGTTTTTTTGTTGTTATTTTTTTTTCTACATTCACCTTCGCAAGGAGCGATTTCAATTTCTGATATGAGATATATATAAAGGGCCTAATGAACAAAGCATTGCCATATAAATGATGCGTTATTCAATAGGTGTTATCATTTTGACGTAATAGAAAGTGTAAATGACAAGATTTTAAGAACTTACCTTTTAAAAACCAATCTGTTCAATCAGGTACAAAATATGTCCGATAGATGATTACATAATAATGTACATATAATGAAAAGTAGATTTTGATGATACGGCAGATCGTTACGTATCTTTGAAGGCTCTACAAATGAGTTCTAATTATGTGACAAAGTCTGTAAAACGATTGTCCCACCTACGGAATTTTGCAACACCATGGATAATTCTATGTAAGATGAACTCAAAATAGCAGTCTCAAAAAGTGAAACAAGATTTATTCTTTCTTTCGTGGGAAAGAAGTGATTCTACGAATCATTGATTTAATCACCAGCCATCGAGATGTTCAATTCTAAAAACCTCTCGAGAAAAAAATCCTTGACTTGTTATATTGGGTTAAATGTGTGCTCTGGAGAGTGTCAAGATTCAGCGAGATCTGCATCGATTAATTGTTATTCTTTTCACCAGTTTTAGTTTCCTATTTGTCTCAATGGTTTATCTTTCCATCTGTCTTTATTTTCGAATTTGCTGACGTAAACACCGGCGATATAACACATACATCAAAGCTCCTTTAATTTCCTCCGGCAAAGCCCCGTAGAGGCATCTGTGATATCTAAGCTGTGGTATGAGAAGCAGTCAAACATCGCTCAGTAGTCATGGTAATGTGTTAAATACTTTTGTGTATTCCAATTACCGATATGTTCATACAGCCGTTATTTCCGTGACTTCACATGCTTCGAATAAATTTAATTTAATTTTTTTTTCGATAATAAAAGTAGATAATTAGATACAAATGTACATACATAAATCCAATGATAAAATTGCAAAATGTTTATTTACTTGATTATTAGTGGATTTGTTGAATTGCAATACTTGGCATTCAGATTTAAAAAACGTCTTCCAGCTTATATTTTGAAATCTGAGTAGGAACCTTAAATATGCTCTTCAGTCCATTTGAGATGCATGTTTCTGACCCCTAGGATATCAAACATGAGTCTAAACTAAGGTGTATCTTGTTTGTTAGATACGCATTCTGTGACAGTTTTTCATGCACAACTGTGACAAGTCCAGTATCATTTACTCCAAAGCAACAAGTTCAGACAAACAAGTATTTAACTGGGGCAAGGGGCTCATAGACTCTGGCACACCGATGACCATGTTAAAAGCAACGCGTAGCCGTGTCGACCTTTACATATAAATATAGTACAATGTTGCTGAATAGAATTCTCTCTTCCCGGAATATACTGGTTGTGGTATATACATGTACCAAAGTCCATCCACATTCATACGTTCCAAACTAAAGAACGCATTCCATTGCAATGGCATACTCTCTGCAGATCTGTAAGTCATGTAAAATAGAAATCTATAATATGCTGTGTATCGTAAGCATTTTAGACATTGCAAACTTTCAATTTCGTACGGACACATGTACACATACAGTGTATTATTTCTTATTGAACTTATTTCCTTTGGAGATATTCATATCTTCAGCATATAACATACCAGTTAAGAATAAACAATTCAATCTTGCTTGTAACAAACATTTTCATTGGCTTTAAATTTATGTTAACAGCCAATAATGTAAAAAAAAAATATATATATATATATGTTGCCGTTTGAAACGTTGCTTTTGATTGACCGATACAGCGGCGTAATGATTTCTAAGAGAAAATAGTCCATCATGATCAATAAATGGATTTCCACAGCAATTGTGTATAGTGAATTATATTACAATTGTGTAAGGATTAACTTGAATATATATATTATATAAGGAGATCCAACGTCCGTGTAAAAAGTTGGGTGCGGTTGTGTTGCCCAGCCGACGGATTCCACAAGGAATACAAGAGACGGGCCGTAAAGTTGTGTAGTCAGAGGGTAAAGATGACCATAACAACGTCGTGCTGGGATGATCGGTATATATCAGAGACCAGATATAAGGTTATTTGGAAAGGTGTCTTTTAAATATTTTGGACAAGTTGATTCTTTCATAATCAAATTATGGTCAAGGTCATTCATTTGAACAAACTTGGTAGCCCTTCATCCTGGCATGATACAGACCCAATATCAAGTCCCTTGTCCTATTAGTTATTGAGAAGTCTTTTACAGATGTTAGCCTATTCGGCCACTGTGACCTTGAATGAAGGTTAAGGTAATGCATTTGAACAAACTATGTAGCCCTTCATCCCAGCCTGCTACAGGCCCAATATCAACTCCCATGGACTCTTGGTTGAGAAGATGTTATATAAAAAATTCAGCCTATTTGACCCCTGTGACCTTGAATGTAGGTCAACGTCATTCATTTGAACAAAATGTGTAGCCCTTCACCCAAGCATGCTACAGGCCTAATATCAACTCCCCTGGACTCTTGGTTATTGAGAAGATGTTGTATAAAGATTTTAGTCTATTTTTTGACCCATGACCTTGAATGTCAGTCAAGTTAGTTCATTCCAACAAACTTGGTAGCCAATAACCTCAGTATGCTACATGTACAGACCCAATATCAACTTCCTCGGACTCTTGGTTATAGAGAGGAAACCATTTATAAGATTTTAACCTATTTGACCCCCATGACCTTGAATGTAAGTGAAGGTTATAGAGAGGAAACCATTTATAAGATTTTAACCTATTTGACCCCCGTGACCTTGAATGTAAGTGAAGGTGATTCATTTGAATGAAATCGGAAGCCCTTTATCCCAGCATGCTAGACCCAATATCAACTCCCTGGGCCTCTTGGATATTAGGAAGATATCTTTTTTTAATATTAGCCTATTTGACCCAGTGACCTTGAATGTAGACCAAGGACATTCTTTCAACAAACTTGGTAGCCCTGCACCCATGCCTGCTTCAGGCCCAATATCAACTCCCTTGGCCTCTTGGATACTGAGAAGTTGTTTAAATATTTTAGCCTATCTGACCCCTGTGAGCTTGAATGTAGGTGAAGGTCTTTCATTTGAATGAAATTGGTAGCCATTCACCCTTTGAATATTGAGATGTCCATTCATCCTTTGGATATTGAGATATGTCGTTTAAAGATATAAGTCTATTTGACCCCAGTGACCTTGAATGTAGGTTAAGGTCATTCATTTGAACAATGTGGTAGCTCTTCCCCCTAGCATGCCACAGGACCAATATCAGGTCCCTGTGCCTCATGGTGTTATTGAGAAGTTGCCCTTCGAGCAGGTGAGCTAAAAAATGATAGCCAACAAGAATTCTGTGGATGTGTTGCCTACGCAGAAAGTGTGGTGATAACAAGAGTTATTGCACAGAAACAGATTTGATATTTTTAGAAATATTGACCTTGACCTTTTAACTTTGGACCTGAAAAGCAATCCCAATCAAACACTTGTGGTTAGGAAGATCTGCAAGAAGTTTGAGATTGATCTGCCCAAGGGGAACTTGAGTTTGCAAATGATCCTATATCCAAATTTCAAAAATTGATTTAATTACTGGGACAGTACATCGGCCTTCTCATCAAAGTTTTTAATTTTCTTTTGTGTTGATTTCTATCAAAGAGACAAAACAGACATCATTTTCAATCATTTAATTAATATCACATGTTTCTTTACATCATTATTAAGGCTGCCCTTGTGCCTAACAGGTAACTTGATATTTTTGTATCTTTATAAGGAGACATTAAAAAAAAAGTAAAAATGAAAAAAACAAAGACTAGGAGAGTAATTATGACTGTAGAAATCTACACAGAATAAGATTCCTACTTTTGTTTTTAGAGTTTTCATCAGTGCTGATTTTTTTTAACAATACTTGGTAAATCCCAGATGGATCTTGGCCCCCACCAACAAATACTTTTATTCTTTGACTGATCATTTCATTACTTTTCTCTTCTTCCTCATAATTGTTTGAAAACAACTGGATCTAACGCATGAAATCTACAAAAGATCCATCCATAAATTTCTTCAACTAACACCAGACAAACCTACAAAAAGATCTATGAATAACATTCTGAGAAATACTGATAAAAATATTTAACGATTAAAAATTCAAACTGACCACCTGTCGGTCAAAAACTTACAAGCAATACCAATCTTCAACTGCCAAAATGAATAATCGTTTCAATCTTTTTGTCAAATCAGTCTTAAAATGGAACTTGCACAACTACATTATTTGTAGGTTGCAATGGAAGCCTACATATGAAATTTGAAAAAGATCCATCAAAGACCTTGAAAATAGTGATAACTTCAAAACGGCTGCATCTAGGCCATCTTGCTTTTCAAGCAAAAGAAATTAGAACATGCACATATTAACAGAGTTCATACAGATTATGTCAAACCAAATTTAAGACCTTTTCAAGGCTTTTTCAATGTCCTAATTAAATATCCAAGGCCCATTTCACCCGTCATCTAAGTCATCTGGAGATGGAACAAAAGAGCAAAAAAGCAACTTATAATTATCCACTTGATCAAATTACAACTTGACATGGTAATTATTAACGTCTGCAGGGGAGGTGGCGAAGACAAAGTTGAATCCAAATGATCAGTGGCCAGGGTTTCACTTATCCTAATGAAACCTTAATATTCAAGGATTTTTCAAGGCTTTTCAAGGCCCAGAATGAATTCAAGACTTTCTCAAGGCCCGTACTAACCCTGAAGTAGGCATCATAGACAGCCTACATATAAAACTTGAGAAACATCCATCAAGAACATTCTGAGAAATAGCAATAATAAACTTCAACTGCCATAATTCTAAATGGCTGCCTGTCGGCCATCTTGTTTCCTGATTAGTCTCAAAATAAGCAGAACCTATAACTGAGACTTGAGATCTCTCATAGAAGTAGTGATAACAAACACTTTTCATGGCCAGACAAAGGAAGGAGAGACAACTAGAACTGTCGCCAGGATGGCTGACTAATACCCCCGCAATCTGCACGAGTCAATGGTCAATTGGAACTGTTAATTAGAGGCTAACAAAGATAACCCAGTGATATAGTGACCAGTTGCCATAGCAACCATAATTTTGAAAAAAAAAGAAAGTGGCATGCACATCTACACATGGTCCTCTATATTTGTGTGAAGTTTCATTGAAATCGGCCCTTCAGTTTAGGAGGAGTTGTCCGGACAAACTTAAAGTTATGGTTCTTATCGGAAAACCTGTTTATAGTGACCAGTTGCCATAGCAACCATAATTTTGTGAAAAATAAAGTGGCAAGCACATCTACACATGGTCTTCTATATTTGTGTGAAGTGTCATAGAAATCAGCCCTTCGGTTTAGGAGAAGTTGTCCAGGCAAACTTAAAGTTATGGTTCTTATCGGAAAACCTGTTTATAGTGACCAGTTGCCATAGCAACCACAATTTTGAGAAAAATAAAGTGGCATGCACATCTACACATCATAATTAATATTTGTGTGAAGTTTCATTGAAATTGGCCATTTAGTTTAGGAGGAGTTGTCCGGACAAACTTAAAGTTATGGTTCTTATCGGAAAACCTGTTTATAGTGACCAGTTGCCATAGCAACCATAATTTTGAGAAAAATAAAGTGGCATGCACATCTACACATGATAATTAATATTTGTGTGAAGTTTCATCGGAATTGGCCCATCGGTTTAGGAGGAGTTTTCCGGACAAAATGCGTCTACAGACAGACGGACGGACGGACAACCTGATTCCAGTATACCCCACCCTAACTTCGTTGCGGGGGTATAACAAACACTGATGAATGGCTATTTGCGCAACACAACCATATCCAACCACTAAAATGCTTTTGATGTCATTCATATGATGACTGAATGCCATATACAGATTATGTACAATATACATTTGAACACATATACATGAACTGCAAAATTTCTAGTAATACTGTAAACGTACATATTTTAGCGGTAATTTTATTTTAGCGCTTTTCGCGCTAGAAGCCTTGCGCTAAATTATGATTGCGCTAATTACTTTTTCTACGTTCTATTTCTATAGAAAGTTCTGTTGATGCGCTAATTCATCATTGCGTTAACTGGCTAAAATCTGCAAATGCGCTAAAATTTGATTGCGCTAAAATAAATACGTTTACAGTACTCAGGCGAGATTCACATTATCTATGAATCTGAATATCACCTCAAACAGTGCCATACCGTAAAAAAACATCATTTTTCTTTTATTAAAAAGAAAATTTCAAGCAACAAGTCAACAAGAAAATTATAAATATTGTTATCCGTTAGGAAGTTATGAGATGTACCTACAGTTGCATCTAATGAAAATAACATGTTAGAAGATACGTTTTAGTAATTCAGTCATTCATTTTTTTTGTAATTTTATATTATTATTTTATATGCCACTCTCCCAAAGGTGAAAGGCATATAGAATAACATTTGACTAGTTTAACAGTTCTATATTACCAAACCACAAGTGTGAGCTTCTGTTGATCACATAACACTTATTTATAAGAATACAAATAAGCAAAAACTTTCAAATTCATTTCTATATTAAGACAGACAAATTTTAACTCCTGGTAGTATGTGTTTCTCTAAAGAGACAATCGTGTCAACGTCATATATTCATTAAAATATGATGACAACACTAAAGTGTTATTACACATGACAACCCTATCTAAGACAAAGATATATGACAGGGTAGCTATAATAGGCAAGTTACACGATAAAACAATATTTCACTCCATCCTCTCTGACCTTGACCTTCAACTCCTTTCATTAACACTATATTTCAGTGATTTGTTCCTCGAATTGAAACTATCAAACCTAGCAAGGTCTTTTACAAGAGACCAAAACATGACTTTATATCGTGTAATGTTATGTCCCCTTATCATCTTCTGGCCTTTTTATTTGTAATGTCTGCTATGTGTTGCTGCCTCTTCTCACCAGAATTTTCAGGTTTTCCTTTTGTTGTCTGAACTGAATTTTCCTGTCCCACATTCACTTCATCATGTTTTGTTAGCTGTTGGAAAACAAAAATTTGCATAAATAACAGCACTTTAACATTAACAGGTAGTTTATTATTGTCACTTGGCTATATACAAAGCTCCTAAAACATATTATGTTTATTAAAGCTATAAGGACAAGTGAAGCTTACACAATTTAAAGTTAACCGTTCCTTGCTTCATCAGTGGCATTTAAAAATACTCTGCCTCCTTCAAGTATCATATAGTATAAAGCTGGGTTGAGGGATGCCAACTCGGCCGTCCATGGTGGCAGACACTTACTCTATGCTTAGGTAATCCAGCATAGATATGATCCGAGATGACAGGCCTCGTATAAAAACACAATATTGAGATGAGCTGAGATGACAGGACTTGTAAAATGACCCAATATTGAGATTAGATCAGATGACTGTCCTCGAATTAAAACAGACCAACTACATGAGCCAGTATAGAGATGTGCTTAGGTGACGGGCCAACTACATGAGCCAGTATAGAGATGTGCTGAGGTGACGGGCCAACTACATGAGCCAGTATAAAGATGTGCTTAGGTGACGAGCCAACTACATGAGCCAGTATAGAGATGTGCTGAGGTGACGGGCCAACTACATGAGCCAGTATAGAGATGTGCTGAGGTGACGGGCCAACTATATGAGCCAGTATAGAGATGTGCTGAGGTGACGGGCCAACTACATGAGCCAGTATAGAGATGTGCTTAGGTGACGAGCCAACTACATGAGCCAGTATAGAGATGTGCTTAGGTGACGGGCCAACTACATAACCAGTATAGAGATGTGCTGAGGTGACGGGCCAACTACATGAGCCAGTATAGAGATGTGCTGAGGTGACGGGCCAACTATATGAGCCAGTATAGAGATGTGCTGAGGTGACGGGCCAACTACATGAGCCAGTATAGAGATGTGCTGAGGTGACAGGCCAACTACATGAGCCAGTATAGAGATGTGCTTAGGTGACGGGCCAACTACATGAGCCAGTATAGAGCTAGAGATGTGCTGAGGTGACGGGCCAACTACATGAGCCAGTATAGAGATGTGCTGAGGTGACGGGCCAACTATATGAGCCAGTATAGAGATGTGCTGAGGTGACGGGCCAACTACATGAGCCAGTATAGAGATGTGCTGAGGTGACGGGCCAACTACATGAGCCAGTATAGAGATGTGCTTAGGTGACGGGCCAACTACATGAGCCAGTATAGAGATGTGCTGAGGTGACGAGCCAACTACATGAGCCAGTATAGAGATGTGCTGAGGTGACGGGCCAACTACATGAGCCAGTATGGAGATGCACTGAGGTGACGGGCCAACTACATGAGCCAGTATAGAGATGTGCTTAGGTGACAGGCCAACTACATGAGCCAGTATAGAGATGTGCTGAGGTGACGGGCCAACTACATGAGCCAGTATAGAGATGTGCTGAGGTGACGGGCCAACTACATGAGCCAGTATAGAGATGTGCTGAGGTGACGGGCCAGCTACATGAGCCAGTATAGAGATGTGCTGAGGTGACGGGCCAGCTACATGAGCCAGTATAGAGATGTGCTGAGGTGACGGGCCAACTACATGAGCCAGTATAGAGATGTGCTGAGGTGACGGGCCGACTACATGAGCCAGTATAGAGATGTGCTGAGGTGACGGGCCAACTACATGAGCCAGTATAGAGATGTGCTGAGGTGACGGGCCAACTACATGAGCCAGTATAGAGATGTGCTGAGGTGACGGGCCAACTACATGAGCCAGTATAGAGATGTGCTGAGGTGACGGGCCAACTACATGAGCCAGTATAGAGATGTGCTGAGGTGACGGGCCAACTACATGAGCCAGTATGGAGATGTGCTGAGGTGACGGGCCAACTGCATGAGCCAGTATGGAGATGTGCTGAGGTGACGGGCCAACTACATGAGCCAGTATGGAGATGTGCTGAGGTGACGGGCCAACTACATGAGCCAGTATGGAGATGTGCTGAGGTGACGGGCCAACTACATGAGCCAGTATAGAGATGTGCTGAGGTGACGGGCCAACTACATGAGCCAGTATAGAGATGTGCTTAGGTGACGGGCCAACTACATGAGCCAGTATAAAGATGTGCTTAGGTGACGGGCCAACTACATGAGCCAGTATAGAGATGTGCTTAGGTGACGAGCCAACTACATGAGCCAGTATCGAGATGTGCTGAGGTGACGGGCCAACTACATGAGCCAGTATAGAGATGTGCTTAGGTGACGGGACAACTACATGAGCCAGTATAGAGATGTGCTGAGGTGACGGGCCAACTACATGAGCCAGTATAGAGATGTGCTTAGGTGACGGGCCAACTACATGAGCCAGTATAGAGATGTGCTTAGGTGACGGGCCAACTACATGAGCCAGTATAGAGATGTGCTGAGGTAACGGGCCAACTACATGAGCCAGTATAGAGATGTGCTGAGGTGACGGGCCAACTACATGAGCCAGTATAGAGATGTGCTGAGGTGACGGGCCAACTACATGAGCCAGTATAGAGATGTGCTGAGGTGACGGGCCAACTACATGAGCCAGTATAGAGATGTGCTGAGGTGACAGGCCAACTACATGAGCCAGTATAGAGATGTGCTTAGGTGACGGGCCAACTACATGAGCCAGTATAGAGATGTGCTGAGGTGACGGGCCAACTACATGAGCCAGTATAGAGATGTGCTGAGGTGACGGGCCAACACTACATGAGCCAGTATAGAGATGTGCTTAGGTGACGGGCCAACTACATGAGCCAGTATAGAGATGTGCTGAGGTGACGGGCCAACTACATGAGCCAGTATAGAGATGTGCTGAGGTGACGGGCCAACTACATGAGCCAGTATAGAGATGTGCTTAGGTGACGGGCCAACTACATGAGCCAGTATAGAGATGTGCTTAGGTGACGGGCCAACTACATGAGCCAGTATAGAGCTAGAGATGTGCTGAGGTGACGGGCCAACTACATGAGCCAGTATAGAGATGTGCTGAGGTGACGGGCCAACTACATGAGCCAGTATAGAGATGTGCTTAGGTGACGGGCCAACTACATGAGCCAGTATAGAGATGTGCTTAGGTGACGGGCCAACTACATGAGCCAGTATAGAGATGTGCTGAGGTGACGGGCCAACTACATGAGCCAGTATAGAGATGTGCTGAGGTGACGGGCCAGCTACATGAGCCAGTATAGAGATGTGCTGAGGTGACGGGCCAACTACATGAGCCAGTATAGAGATGTGCTGAGGTGACGGGCCAACTACATGAGCCAGTATAGAGATGTGCTGAGGTGACGGGCCGACTACATGAGCCAGTATAGAGATGTGCTGAGGTGACGGGCCGACTACATGAGCCAGTATAGAGATGTGCTGAGGTGACGGGCCAACTACATGAGCCAGTATAGAGATGTGCTGAGGTGACGGGCCAACTACATGAGCCAGTATAGAGATGTGCTGAGGTGACGGGCCAACTACATGAGCCAGTATGGAGATGTGCTGAGGTGACGGGCCAACTACATGAGCCAGTATGGAGATGTGCTGAGGTGACGGGCCAACTGCATGAGCCAGTATGGAGATGTGCTGAGGTGACGGGCCAACTACATGAGCCAGTATGGAGATGTGCTGAGGTGACGGGCCAACTACATGAGCCAGTATGGAGATGTGCTGAGGTGACGGGCCAACTACATGAGCCAGTATAGAGATGTGCTGAGGTGACGGGCCAACTACATGAGCCAGTATAGAGATGTGCTGAGGTGACGGGCCAACTACATGAGCCAGTATAAAGATGTGCTTAGGTGACGGGCCAACTACATGAGCCAGTATAGAGATGTGCTTAGGTGACGAGCCAACTACATGAGCCAGTATCAAGATGTGCTGGGGTGACGGGCCAACTACATGAGCCAGTATAGAGATGTGCTTAGGTGACGGGACAACTACATGAGCCAGTATAGAGATGTGCTGAGGTGACGGGCCAACTACATGAGCCAGTATAGAGATGTGCTTAGGTGACGGGCCAACTACATGAGCCAGTATAGAGATGTGCTTAGGTGACGGGCCAACTACATGAGCCAGTATAGAGATGTGCTGAGGTGACGGGCCAACTACATGAGCCAGTATAGAGATGTGCTGAGGTGACGGGCCAACTACATGAGCCAGTATAGAGATGTGCTGAGGTGACGGGCCAACTACATGAGCCAGTATAGAGATGTGCTGAGGTGACGGGCCAACTACATGAGCCAGTATAGAGATGTGCTGAGGTGACAGGCCAACTACATGAGCCAGTATAGAGATGTGCTTAGGTGACGGGCCAACTACATGAGCCAGTATAGAGATGTGCTGAGGTGACGGGCCAACTACATGAGCCAGTATAGAGATGTGCTGAGGTGACGGGCCAACACTACATGAGCCAGTATAGAGATGTGCTTAGGTGACGGGCCAACTACATGAGCCAGTATAGAGATGTGCTGAGGTGACGGGCCAACTACATGAGCCAGTATAGAGATGTGCTGAGGTGACGGGCCAACTACATGAGCCAGTATAGAGATGTGCTTAGGTGACGGGCCAACTACATGAGCCAGTATAGAGATGTGCTTAGGTGACGGGCCAACTACATGAGCCAGTATAGAGCTAGAGATGTGCTGAGGTGACGGGCCAACTACATGAGCCAGTATAGAGATGTGCTGAGGTGACGGGCCAACTACATGAGCCAGTATAGAGATGTGCTTAGGTGACGGGCCAACTACATGAGCCAGTATAGAGATGTGCTTAGGTGACGGGCCAACTACATGAGCCAGTATAGAGATGTGCTGAGGTGACGGGCCAACTACATGAGCCAGTATAGAGATGTGCTGAGGTGACGGGCCAACTACATGAGCCAGTATAGAGATGTGCTGAGGTGACGGGCCAACTACATGAGCCAGTATAGAGATGTGCTTAGGTGACGGGCCAACTACATGAGCCAGTATAGAGATGTGCTTAGGTGACGGGCCAACTACATGAGCCAGTATGGAGATGCACTGAGGTGACCGGCCAAGTCTGTATTGAGATGAACCGAGGTAAGAAAGAAAAATCTTTCCAGTTCTTCTCAAGAAATAGCGATCACAAACTTTCACCATCAAAACCAGATTTGTATCCCAATGGATAACTAATAAGCCTGTGGGTGCTATAGTTGAGTTGGCTATAGGTGAGTGTAATCATATCTATCAAGTCAGTTGTTACATTGTTAATAAAAAGGTTTTAAAAACCAATTAAAATTTCTGTTAAAATCGGGAAAGTACTTTAATAGGGGATGTGGATGGTATCAGTCAGAAACTGGCGACCATTTTGGATTATGCATCTTGGTAAATTTTTTTTCTTACAGACAGACAGGCTGATTCCAATATATCAGTACCACCCCTAACTGCGATAAGAGGGGTATAATACAAAATGGCTATCTTTCACCCACTCTTATTACAAATCGGACACAAAATTGAATGGACACAACTGTTGACCGTGGGGATTCCTACACAATAAATTTCAAAAATAACCTTCCAGAATTAGTGACAAAAAACTTTAACTGTAAAAATCCAAGATGGCCACCTGTCGGCCATTTTGTTTTCTATATAAGACACAATGGTGTCACAAGCAATTTATCTGTGGAGGGCAGTGTAAAAACTTCTAGACTTGAAGGAATATATCATCTATAGTTTCCTCTATCAGGTTGTTTTTTTTGTACTTCAATCAAATGTTTTCCCCAATTTTCTGTCATTCTCACAAAAATAGCAAATATAGAAGCACTTAGAAATAACCAAGCATTGACAGTATACTGTACATCTTTATCACATCATTTATGGTAAGCATAAATAATAGCATAAATAATAGCATAAAAGCTACATCCTAGTAATACAGAAACATATTTCTCTAAATCAGTATACTCTCTAGAACAGGGAGTGTTGTACCTGTAGAGGGGCGGTGACCTCTGCCATTGCGTGCTGCTTGGTCCATTCTTTCGCATGTTGCAGGTACAAAACTTTGTTGTATTTAAATTCATTGGACTGAAATCAAAAACAATTTTTTTGATGATACTCAATTTATCAATTCAGGTTTTACACAGAATAAAAAGTTTCTTTTCTATTTTCTTTTCTACTTTCACAATTGCTTTATTCATACTTAATCAACGACAGAGAGCATTAGTTATATGTGAAAATAGAAATAATTGTGATTGTGTCATTAGTGATTGTGATCAATCTGTCCCATATCAGGGAGGCGGCTGTGACAATGGACTTCAAATTTCTTATTTGAATTTTTTGCCCCTCTTAATTCACAGCTGCATTTTCATTCACTGAGTTGAGAAGATGGTTTTCTAAATTGAAAAGGATTGTACAAAAATTAATTCTTTTTCCATTATTTCATTATTCAAATTTAATAAAAAAAAATTGCATCACCACTAAGAATTTCTTTAATTGGAGAAATGTTTTTTTCTTTAATCCTTTCATATTTCATCTGTATCAAATTTAATAAAACGCATTTTGTTTAAAACCTAAATTGGTTAAAAAAAATGCAAAAAATAGTATTTTGGAAAACTTATATGTCAAGTAAGTATTAAGCCACATGACAGTTACTGTAATAGTTGGGAGGTTTTCCGGTGAATGGAATGAAATACATGTATTACCTCGTGGATAAAAAAAAAATACAGCAAGTCTAATGTACCAAAGTCTTAGCAATACTTTTACTTGTTATATGATAAAACTACCATAAAACTGAGTGACAACTTTAATGCAGCTACAAAATATGTTTATATGAATACCATTGAGACAGCTTCCGATAAAAAATCACCCAAGTACCCTGTATCTCAGACAAAAATATGGCGTTTTAGGCTGGTTAATGGCACACTTCAGACAAATATAGGTACTGGATACGAACAAATGAATGTTTGATGGATGTGTTGTAACACTTAAAATGATATATAAGTAAAAAGAAGCAATAGCGACAGTACAGACAATATTAACTTGTCAAACATTCAAGGATTTGTCTGCCCTTCTATGACATCGTGAACTATAAAAAATACATAAAACAGAAAAATGTAAAAAAAAAAAAAAAAAAAACCTACAACACTGCATCGTTAAAAATACATGTATGTGCGACAGCAAATATGTCCGAACTAAAAAACAAGAGATTCTCAAGGGATGTTGGAGCCCACCATTGAATAATCTTTATGGGTTCTATTAAAAACTTATCTTTCTTCTACTTTTCCCTTCTATCCTCTTTTCCTTTCAATAGCCTGATAACAAGGAAACCATTAATATAAAATCTATGAATGATATAAGAAGAACTTCTGAGAAATTAAGACAAGGAACCAAGGGAGTTCGAACCTACATGCGAAGTTTGAGAAATATATCCCTCTAGTATTTTTCAAGAAATAAGTATAAAAAGGGATTATTTATGAATGGATATGACGAGCAGACAATTAACCATTGACCACAGACATAGGGTAATTTGAATAGCACACTATCCGATGAAGTTCGGTTTAAAAAAGTCTTGTAGGGTATTGATACCAAATTGTGGACCATTTGTCTTAATTTTTATCAGCTCTTCAGGAATATGGTTTCATTTCAAAGATAAAATAATACAGCAAAAGTTTTTTGGAGTTTTGGAAAAAGTTTTCTTGAAACTTTTTAATATAATGATATTCAATTTTCTGATATACACATGTATGAAGTAGACTTATAACAGAACAATAATATAAGCATACAAGCCATTGGAACATGAGATCCCCAGGTACAAACTCATTCTGGGAACATGTATGTTCTTGGCTGCCCACTTGGTTTTGGTTTCACATTTTGTTTAGTATCAACAGCTATAGTCATTTGATGACTGTACAGCCGATGTGATCCTGTGCCCAACATTGCAGTATATGTGTATAGGTTTCAATCATTTTTTCCCTACTCTTTTCATCATAAAGATCTCATATAAATGTAGCAACAAGTTGTATTAATAAAATAAGACTGTTGAGAGTAGTTTTTGTTGTTCTAGTTGATTTTATGATCAGGACAAACTGAATATGCACAGCCTTAGTCCATGTTTTTTTTTTTTTTATCATTCTCACAATGGAACAATGCGAAGCATGGCTCTAGAAGGAACTTATATGTAAAATGTGAAAAATGCATATACCAGGTTCCTGTCTAATCTAGACCCCATGTGCATACTTGTTTTGATATTTGGCCCTGCATTTTACCCCTAAACAAGTACTGATTGTAATAGAGACCATTACAAATATCCCCCAAACTCTCCCACAATTGAACCATTATGTTAAGCATCCCTCACAGCCCATATATAAATTGTAAAATTAATCCATAGCAATTGAGCTTTTACTATGTTGTTCGGCATATCTTATTACCCCTAGGTGCCAATATTCACCTTCATCAGATAATATCTTAAATTTTGACCAATCAAGAGTCCTCCATTTCGTTACCGTGGCCACCAAACTTTCCAAAAATGTTATGTACCACGTTATTCGGCATCCATAAAAACCCCTTTTTACCAATTTTTACCAAAATTCGAGATTGAAATCTAAAACCTGAAATGGGCTCTGGCGGCCATCTTGGATTTCCGATCATGAAAAAAAATATACGTGCAAAAGTTGCATGTTTGATTACACTGCCTCGTATATTTTATATATAAAACTTATGGTCTTATAAGTTTATTTTTAGGACACGGTTATAAATTATCATTTAAAATGGTGTTAGATATATTTCTATACCATTTTTTGTTAGAAGCAGTGTACACACTGTTGGTAATGTAACATCTATAATCTATCTGCATATCTCCTATCATACAATGCTGGTATTGTTATCTTTTACATTGTATATGTAGATCAACAAACAAACAAGAGTATAGACAGCTCTAAGACAGATGACTGATCATAAATTCTAACTGTGGTTGAACGAGACTTTATCTCATCGGGTTGCTATTGGGCCATTTTGTCTCCTTTTGGGAAAAAATTGGTAACTGTTAATTTAAAAGCAATTTTCAGGGATAAAATTTTTGGCTTAAATGAAATAATTTCCATTGGGACCCCAATAAACCCGCAGAAAAAGCACTGGTATTCTCCTTGATTGAAAGTTGAAGATTTGGAAGAGTGATAAGTCAGATGTTATATACGATCAATATTTGGTAAAGACTAATACAACAATGAGTCACTGTTCCAAAGCAAGGTGCCAAAGGAAGGTGTCAGAAACAGAAGTCAAGATGTTTGCTGGTATCACAGTCCAATACTCTGATGATTAGATAGACAACTGATCCTTTGATGAAATGCAGTCATCTAGAACACATTATTACTTACAATTTCTGTCATGAGTGGATCCTCCGGGTTTGGTTCTGCCATTAGAAGTTGTATGGAAGTGAGAACTGTACTAATATTCAAACATGGCTTCCATGCTCCCTGAAATGATTAATTCCTTAACAGTGCAAATTGAATCACTACTATCTATTTTCTTTTTTGATGATATGTAATATAAACCAAGCAAAAATACAACTGGATGAATTACAGGATGTGAAATTTTATGTCAAGATGTTCGATGAAAAATTCCTGTACAAACTATGTATAGTAATTGTAGACAATGATACAGACATTCTACTAAAAAAAATTCCCAGGAATTAAAACAACCTGTTAAGTTTTCCATTAAAAACTAAGGACTAAAAATATGCAAATCTGGGGTAGCTATAATGAATACATATCAATAGATTGGGATACAAAAAGGTTTAGGTTGCAGCAACTCACTCATGCATAACTGGCAGGCCTAAGGTTTTGCCAAAAAAAATAAATAAATAGTAATAATAATGAAATGAAATAATTTTAGCTATATTCCCGGTATCTAAATAAAAAATTGATTAAACTTTTGACTAGCAATTTCATGTGACTTGATACAAGTTTTTGTATCGGCATAAGTATTTATTGCTTTCAATATTTTGCGATATATAGGCCTATATAATTAGTGTGCATGAAAAGTAAACACAAAACAGCTGTTTTTATGGCAAAATGATTTACTCAAAGTTTGGCAACTTATTATTTGAACCAAATGATTAATAGTTGACTGATAGCCCCAAATTATAACAATAGGGTTTTTAACACAGATACTGATGATCATTAACAATTTGTCCATCAGACAGAAGCCAGGAATTTTTACCTGCCATGTGATATATTGATGTTGGACTCAAAAAGCAAATTTTGGTATAATTCAGAAGGGTTGGAGTCGGACCATAAAATATATTCAACACAACCACAGTATTTGATTTAAGTGTTCAAAATATATTTGTTTTAAGTTTCTAGATAAAGAAGAACAAAACATTTGACTGCAGATTTGATATATTTGATTCAAGTGGGTTCAGCTCAGGTGACTTTACTCTACTTTATAACATCACTATGAATCTGTGACATCACACAATTGTCTCTGCAGAGAAAAAATGTACCGTCCGAGTGGAAACTCGTCCGTCATATTTAGAAATAAATTTGAAAGTTTTTACCTATATTCTCATGAATATAAACAGAATCTTGCATTCATGGCCATGTAATATGGAAATTATTAAACTTGTTGTATAATTTTATATGCCACTCGTCTAAAGGATCATGCAAGGTCCTCCATCAGTACACCATGACCATTAATCTAGATCTCCCTTATCATCAGACACTGGAATTGATACAGATCTCATGATCAATGTACAATACAAAAGAGAGAATGTACACATGTACATATATACAGTATGTATGCAACATTTACAGATTATCTATGTACACAGCACAAATTTCATAAAGTGACGCACCAGATGCAATTACAGGGCTTTTTCTGAGGGCTTTTCTGGGGCCGTTAATGGGCCCCATCCAAATTGGAATTACATGTAGTTCATTTTCTATCCAAATTCCCAAAATTTGCAGTTAACTCCTGAAAAAATCTTTCCCAAAACACCAATTTTCTTCCCAAAATGAGACAAAAAGGACCCTTCCCAAACCAGTGAGAAAAAGCCCTGAATTATCATATCTGTGTTGTAGTTAATTTGTCATTATGAAGACAAATAATCAGGGACGTACATAGATGTATGTATATGTCCCTGATTTAATGGTGAAAGAAAATGAAACAGGAGACAAAATTCAAACTTTAAAGTCAAAGGGAGGTTACTCCCTCAAAGAACTGAGAATGCTAACAAAAAGTTGACAGGAATGGAAGACCTGCACAAATATTAACGAGAGCAATTGTTTTCCAGACTTGATCAAGGTATTGTCAATATATACTTTCCATAGCAATTTGGTGAAACATGTTGACAAAAGTTTACGGCATGTCTATGTCCCCTTTAAAGTCTTTGTCAGTGTCGCGGCATAATACAAAAAGATAGTCTGCTCATAATATATGACATGCACATGCAAAGCATAAAAGACAGTCCTTATATAAATACCTTAGGAGGCATTTTGAGGGTATCGAGACAGATACGTCCACCATTGTCAATGTTGGGATGGTAGATGGGTGTTATAAACCGCACTTTTGGTGGCTCAAAAGGATACCTAAGAATAAAAATACTGTACATGCAGTACTAACACATGTATATATAGCAACATTTTGTAGATATATATATGTATTAATTGAAGACTATAAATTAATTCTATTAGTGTAACCTACATTGTGATTTGTAAAACATACCGTTATGAAATTTATATGATATTACATGTACACTAACAGTATACAGTATTCAAATATGTCTGTGATCTACTGCAAATAGCACTGTAAGTACAAAGTCTGTTTTATAGGAAATGTGGGGCTTAGTAACCTACTTTTCACAAAACCTTTAACATCTATGCTGTCAAAGTCAGTCTTTTTAGAAAAAGATGGACTTTTTATACATTTAGAAGTTTTTCATTTCATACTTTCCATACTTTGTTTACCTTCAAAATATACCTTCTTATTATAATATACCCATAGCTTAGAATCATTTCAGAGTATATTTATGAAACAGAACTAGAAACTGAATAACAAAAAATATAAATCAACCAATTAATGGAGGATGGAATTTCTCAATTGATCATTTCTTAAATTGAATCGATACATACATACATCAGTTTTAGAATTTAGTACTTTACCTTTCTGGAACCTGAATTTCAATCTTAAATATTCCATTTTCATATGGAGTGCCATCACCACCAAGAATTTCTGAAATAGACAGAGTACATATGAACAATGTGAATAATTTGTCTTTCTTTCACTAAATAAAAAAAAAAGTCATATCATTTTTAAAATGAATATTATTTATTATTGATACACACAATTGCACCAGTACATTAGGATTTAAGACTTCATTTCAGCTAAGCTTTAAATACTCCCTATGTTTTCATAACATATATATGGGAGGTTATTTATGGGAGAAGTCGTCTATAAGTTGGAAAAACTTCCTGACTAATCCCTTTGTCATTATTATATGTCAATAAAATATGTTTAAACTAACATATATATTATGACAAAATTACAATTAAGCTGGATAAAGGAACATACACATGTACACCCTATGATGATGATATAATGTGAGAATCAATTCCTTGGTTATTTATAATTGCAATTAAAACCAGGAAACAGTATCAATTGATTACAGAGAATCTCTTATGCTGTGCTCCACTCTCTATATGCAAATTTATGAACCACGGAAAATATGTCATGCACGCATGCACAAACTGGTTTGTTTTGAAGAAAGACGGACTGGCAATCAGCGCGAAGGCAAAGAGAAAAATTGGGTAAAATCACAATATCATGACTTATGGAGTCAAAGTGAGGCTGTTAGATAAAAATATAGACAGGTTAAATGTGAAAAGCCATCATGAATAATATCCACAGTGAAATTTCTCAGCATTCGATAAACAAATACATAATGTACTTGCTTTTCTGTCCGGGGATGTAGATCAGTGAGTGCAGGGTAACGGTTCACATTCTATTTTTATATGTTTATTACATACTTTATATATGATCATGACTTGTTGATGTAACTGAGCAGACAGAATTAAAATGAAGATAAACCCATAAGGAGGGATGATGAAGTTTACCTAGATAAAGTTTTATATTTATATACATATATATAATATGTATACAAAAACAACTAGAGGTTTTAAGTGATTGAAGAAAGTGCATGTAAAAGCCCCAGATTGGGCTGCTATTTTTCATTACTCTTTCCTATTACATATTTGATGCTGTTGACCACTCAAGTGAAAGCATAGTTTATGAAGGAGATTTATATTAGATGCTTTTTTCCCAATTGGAGTTTAAGAACTTGTGTTGTGGTTGTCTTCAAGAGCAAAGAATAAGAGCAAGCAAAATGTAAAAGTAGATTGTAAAAGGTCATGACCTGATCAGCTTTTTATTTAGCCTAGTGGTTAGATGGCAGGCTGTTTGAGAAATATCCCTCCAGTACTTTTCAACAAATAGCAATAGCAAACTTCAATTCTCAAATCCAAGATTGCAGCATATCAGCCAATGTTTCCCTGAACAAAAATCAAAATTAATATTGAAATGGCACTAATAGGAACCAAAGGGACTTACATGTATGTATGAAGATTTAGGAGTATTCCTCCAGTATTTTTTAAGAAATAGGTTATTAGCAATAACAAACTTCAATTCTAACAAGAGCTGTTGGAGAACAGCATAGCTTGTCTCGCAAATGTTTGTCAATAAATAATTAAAATATATTAATTGGAATGGTTTCGCAAATTGCATTAATAATATTTATATTGTTAATACTCGATAAGATTATGCTTTGTGAATTCATGCAATTTTCGAAACCATACCAATTTATATATATATAAATTATTTATTGACAAACATTCGGGAGACAAGCTATGCTGTTGTAGATTAAATGAATATATTAATTACAAATGTAATTGCTTTTGGACATATTTCTTCAATTTTTTGACAAAATATTTTCCTAATGAGAGTCGTCTCCCTTAAAAAATGTGGACCGGTATAAATTGTCTATTGTGAGGGATAGTGTAACTCCATAGGGACTCTTTTACCAAATATCAGCACCCTAGTACAATCATAAAGTGATGTGTTAAATAGCTTTCAACATTTGCACAAAATTTTTTTAAAAATGTGTTTTTTCCCCAAAAAATATTTCAGATTAACTCCGGCAAGGGATAGTTTATTAAAACCTCTTAACACTTGCACCAAAAACTCAACGCAGAAATATTCTAAGTCCAACAAGAGATCCCAGAGGGATCTTGGCGCCCACCATTGAATGATCTTCATAGGTTCCATGTCAGATTGATCTTTTCTCTACTTTTCCCTTCATTTTACTAATCTGTGCAAATTGAGACATCCCTCCAGTACTTTTCAAACAAGGGAATCCTAGCTATATAAGAAATTTGAGATTTAACGATAATGGCTGTTTGTTTGCCAGGTTGTTTTCAGGACAGACTGGTCCAAAAATGCAATACAAGGGACCAAGGGGAACCTACTCATGAAATTTGAGAAAGATCCATTCAGTACTTTGAGAAATAGAGATAACAAACTTCAATTGTCAAAATCCAAGATGGCGGTCTGTCGGCCATATTGTTTTCCAATTGATCTCAAAATGCAATAAGCATAACGAGGCACCAAGGGGAACCTCCATATGAAATTTGAGAAAGATCCCTTCAGTACTTTCTCAGAAATAGTGATAACAAACTTCAATTGTCAAAATCCAAGATGGCTGCCTGTCGGCCATGTTGTTTTCAGATTGGTCTCAAAATGCAATATGCATAACTAGGCACCAAGGGAAACTTACATATGAACTTTGAGAAAGATCCCTTAAATACTTTCTCAGAAATAGTGATAACAAACTTCAATCGTCAAAATCCAAGATGGCTGCCTGTCGGCCATGTTGTTTTCAGATTGGTCTCAAAACGCAATATGCATAACTAGGCACCAAGGGAAACTTACATATGAAATTTGAGAAAGATCCCTTAAATACTTTCTCAGAAATAGCAATAACAAACTTCAATTGTCAAAATCCAAGATGGCTGCCTGTCGGCCATGTTGTTTTCCGATCAGTCTCAAAACGCAATATGCATAACTAGGCACCAAGGGAAACCTACATATGAAATTTCAGAAAGATCCATTCAGTACATTCTCAGAAATAGCGATAACAAACTTCAATTGTCAAAATCCAAGATGGCTGCCTGTCGGCCATGTTGTTTTCGGATTGGTCTCAAAACGCAATATGCATAACTAGGCACCAAGGAAAACCTACATCTGCAATTTCAGAAAGATCCATTCAGTACTTTCTCAGAAATAGTGATAACAAACTTCAATTGTCAAAATCCAAGATGGCTGCCTGTCGGCCATGTTGTTTTCAGATTGGTCTCAAACCGCAATATGCATAACTAGGCACCAAGGGGAACCTACATGTGAAATTTGAGAAAGATCCCTTCAGTACTTTCTCAGAAATAGCGATAACAAACTTCAATTGTCAAAATCCAAGATGGCTGCCTGTCGGCCATGTTGTTTTCGGATTAGTCTCAAAACGCAATATGCATAACTAGGCACCAAGGGGAACCTTCATATGAAATTTCAGAAAGATCCATTCAGTACATTCTCAGAAATAGCGATAACAAACTTCAATTGTCAAAATCCAAGATGGCTGCCTGTCGGCCATGTTGTTTTCGGATTGGTCTCAAAACGCAATATGCATAACTAGGCACCAAGGAAAACCTACATCTGCAATTTCAGAAAGATCCATTCAGTACTTTCTCAGAAATAGTGATAACAAACTTCAATTGTCAAAATCCAAGATGGCTGCCTGTCGGCCATGTTGTTTTCCGATTGGTCTCAAATCGCAATATGCATAACTAGGCACCAAGGGGAACCTACATGTGAAATTTGAGAAAGATCCTTTCAGTACTTTCTCAGAAATAGCGATAACAAACTTCAATTGTCAAAATCCAAGATGGCTGCCTGTCGGCCATGTTGTTTAAGGATTAGTCTCAAAACGCAATATGCATAACTAGGCACCAAGGGAAACCTTCATATGAAATTTCAGAAAGATCCCTTCAGTACTTTCTCAGAAATAGCGATAACAAACTTCAATTGTCAAAATCCAAGATGGCTGCCTGTCGGCCATGTTGTTTTCCGATTGGTCTCAAAAGGCAATATGCATAACTAGGCACCAAGGGGAACCTTCATATGAAATTTGAGAAAGATCCCTTCAGCACTTTCTCAGAAATAGCGATAACAAACTTCAATTGTCAAAATCCAAGATGGCTGCCTGTCGGCCATGTTGTTTTCCGATTGGTCTCAAAATGCAATATGCATAACTAGGCACCAAGGGGAACCTACATATGAAATTTCAGAAAGATCCATTCAGTACTTTCTGAGAAATAGCGATAACAAGAATTGTTTACGGACGGAGGGACGGACGGACGGACGGACGGACGGAGGGACGGACGGACGACGGACCACGGACGCAGGGCGATTTGAATAGCCCACCATCTGATGATGGTGGGCTAAAAATTTGAAAATTCTGGTTTTTACCCAAAATAATCTTTTAGTTTAACTCCGGCAGGGGATAGTTTAACCCCAGAGGGAGTCTATCACCAATTATCAGCACCCTAGTACAATTATAAAGTGATGTATATTAATACCTTTCAACACTTGCACCAAAAACTTAACGCAGAAATATTCTAAGTCCAAAAATTTGAAAATTCTGGTTTTTTCCCAAATAAATCTTTTAGTTTAACTCTGGCAGGGGATAGTCTAACCCCAGAGGGACTCTATTGCCAATTATCAGCACCCTAGTACAATTATAAAGTGATGTATTAATACCTTTCAACACTTGCACCAAAAACTTAATGCAAAAATTTTTTAAGTCCAAAAATTTTCAAAAATCTTTTTTTTTTTCCAAAAAATCTTTTAGTTTAACTCCGGCAGGGGATAGTTTGACCCCCACAGGGACCATATTACCATAAATTACTATGCCTTTCAACACTTGCACCAAAAATTTAACATTTGGAAAACCAACGCCGACGCTTTTGATGTTGTAACAACATTGTTATTAAAAGATTTTAATGCAAACGTTGTGTAATAGTTATTTTAAAATGGATTTCAAGTGTACACAAATCCCAAAGACGTACCGAGCAATTATTTATTTCATTGTGTTTGCCTTTAACGTGTGTTTATATATTTACAAACAGATCGAGCATGATTTATATCTACATGTAAAACGTATACATTTCTCATAACATCGAGCATAAGTTGAGTTTGCATTCTACGTGTATTTGTTCACTAAGCACGTTATGATCTATATATATATTGCCAATAAAGTAATACGGTATATGATAATTATTTTATAACTTCTTTTTACAGATTAAATGCTGGTAACTGAATGTACCGAGGAAGTGACAGAGACATCAGGAGGAGGGGTGATGGAAAGGGGTGCACAATGACATTAAATATTGTAAAAAAAAAAACAGTCGTTTTGTTTAACATAATATATAGGTATCAACACTAAAAAAATAAAATATGTACAACGTTGTGACGCCAATACAATGTAAACAAGTGCAATCAATGATTGCGAAACCGGCGGCAGCAATCACACTATGCATTCATTTTTTATGTATGTATAAGCATGGCATTTTGAAATTGTATGTCACATAATATCACTCCTAGACCTCTAATGGATATATAAACCAAATAAGAAGGGTGTGGACTTACAAGCTTTCCAAAACTAACCCCCAAAATCTTTAAAGTAAGTTTTTGTGTCAAAAAAAGTAAGTCCACAAAATGGTAAAATGCGAATAAATCACAATTTTTTTCTGCATGATTTTGCCATAACATTACTCCTACAGCTCTAATAAATGTATACACCAAATTAGAAGGGCATGAGGTGTATACTTTTGGACTTACAAGCTTTCCAAAAACTTACCCCAAAAACGCGGACTCTGACGCCGGGGTGACAGCATTAGCTCTCAGTTACTCGTAACCGGTGAGCTAATAAAACGTTGCCACAACGTAACACAGTAACGTTGTGGGAATGTTGTATGAAAATGTTCCCCAAACTTTCATTTGCAACCTTACTACAACCTAAATGCAACGTTGCATCCTGACGTAACTGCAACGTTCTCCAGACGTTGTGTTCATGATCAGTATCATTTGAGATATATGGGTATTTATTATAACGAAAACAGTTGTAAATATTAACATTTTTATTTCATATGGGTTCATTGCGGCCACCACTTTCACTTCTAATTTTTAATACTGTTTAACTATAACTGATATCATTTTGAACCTGATAAATCAACCCTTTTTCTGCTGGTGTCCGAACAAAAATCCATTCAGTAATAAGCGAGGTATGACCTAATAAATACAAAATATTGTGAAAAATCTCTTCACGCCTGAGTGCATTCCATGTTTTGTACTCGCCCGCCATTGGGGCACATCCTTAGAAATCCATGCAGCTACCTCCCGTCGCGAAGCTTACTAACATCAGAGGCTGAGCAGTAGATTCACAGGCGTCTGAAGTTCTGACAGTAAACTGAGATATAATATCATAGAAAAAATAGTAGATACTCTTATTTTTTATATGGTATTATATCTCAGTTTACTGTCAGAACTTCAGACGCCTGTGCTATAGCCTAGGCTACAGGAATGAAAAGAACTGTTAGCATTAGTTTAGCATTACTTACGAGCCTCTAGTTCATCTATTTTATCATCCTTTGGCCAACATGATATTCCATGAGGCGGGGATTGAGACAGCATCTGTATCTCCTTCTTCATCCTACTTAAACGCTGCATGGTGATTCCTAGCTGTTGTTTCTGAGCTCGATATATTAGACTTCCCGCTTCATGTCGCTTACGTACATACAAAATAAAAATAAAGCATACTCAGTAATATTTTTGCAGCTTAGATATCCTAAGTAATAATTGATTTATTATAGGATCGTTATATTAGAACAGGGACATATATTATACGTCCCTGATTAGAATAAGATGATAAAATTACATGTAAAACATTTTGTTTTTAATATGTCGCTTATATCATTAACCACAGTTTCTACTTTCGGTTTTGAGTGATCTTGAATCTTGATGTAGGCCTATTTTGTTTAGCCCAAAAAGCCTAGTTCTAACAACTGTCATTTTACTTTTAGATTTGAAACAATGTAAGCTACTGTTACATGCATGGCTGATTGCAGTCCTTTGGGTATTTGGTCCGCGTCCGGGTGCGTACATACGGGGACCGACAAATCATTAACTGAACAACAACAATGGCGGAGTTTTCAGAAGAATCGGAGGAGAAAACCCAAATAATCAGATCAATCCATAATGATGTGACGGTAAATGTGAAATTTTCAAACAGAAGTGGAAGGACAGTATCATTACTTTGGTACAATTTCAAAGGAGTGTTTGTGAAATACGCCATTTTGCATGACAAGGATAGTATGGACATGTTTACATATGAGACCCATCCCTGGGGCGCACGTGATGCTACAACGGGGGACGTGTTAAATATCGGTGGAGATGCTGTGTTTTATCCACAAGCTCCAGCAGATGGGGTCGAGTCTAACATATTTCCAGTCACATATATTGATTTACCATGTACGTATAACTTACTCATTTGTGCATAGCCCAAGTTTCCTCTGGCCCAGAGGAAGCTTGGGCTAACATTTGTATAGCGGCAATAAATAGCTGAAAAGTGGAGACTGTGAAATTTCATATTGGTTCCTGTGATTTTATGTACATATGATCAATATTCTTATAAACAGGTTTACTGGTTGAATCGAAGAAATCTTAAAAATAAACCTAGCTCTAGAAGTTGCTACTTTTTTTAATTCAAATTGGCAGTTTTTTTCAAATATTGATATGAGTTTATAAAAATAAGCTGAAATGGATTCTTTGAGTTATTGTTTGAAAAATAATAATATCAATATTATAGTCTGATATCGGTACTTCGCACGCACGGGAGGCCGTCCTTAAATGACCTTAGCTGTTAATAGGACGTAAAACTAAATAAACCAAACCAAACAAAACGGTACGGGAATCGGGTCCAAGTGGGGCAATACACAAAAACATGGGGACTCATGATATATTGAATGGCCGCTGATGTTTGGTGCCAAATGTAACAAGAGAGGAAAAATACAGCAACCAGAGCGGGACTCTAACCCGGGAGCTCTGAACTACAGTCAGATGCTCAAAACCATTAGAGCTACTTGGCCACCAATATTAATGTTCAGTCCAGTCCACTTCTGCTACATATGTTTGACAAATTGGAAAATCTCACAATTAATTAATTGCTGTTTTGGTTATAATTGGCATTGCAATTCATAAATGACAATAAGACACATTAAGATATGCATTCCATTGCGAGATCAGCAACATGTACATGTGTATAGATACAATGTATATAGCTTATAGAGAGATTGATAATAAACTGTCTTGTACATGCATGGATTGACATCCCTGGGTAGATCAAGAACTTAAGTTTTAAATAGGAATTATAATTCAGAAAGTCTATTCTGTTTGTCACGATTGATTCGTTTAGTAATTGTAGTAAGTATATTTGATTCTGGTGTAGATATAATTCATAATAATTTATCTTGTATTGGTAATAAACTTAACTTCATATACTACCTGGAATTGCAAAAATATCCTGTTCATAGTTGAACTTATCAAACCAATGACCGCACACTCCCTATAAGTATATAAAGACAGTCTTATCACAAGGTAAAGAAACATTCATACCAGCCTGAGCTAGCCAAGTACAAGGTCATTCCCGGCCCCCCCATTAGCTGTCAATTAACCAATACCATCTGACAGAGAGAGATGAAGGGAAGTAACTCTATATCAGAATGATATTATAAGGTGAAGAGAGGCAACTTCATTACTCAAAATGAAGTATATTCAGTTGTCTCTCTTGGATTGTAGAAATGAGTTTTCAGATTACATTATGTAGTATTAGAAACCATACTTGTGTAAGTGTTGATCAATGGTGAGAAAAGTCATTGATAATAATTGATAATTGACATTATCAAAATACATACATACATGATATTTTCAAAAACTTTTATTTTTAAAGCCACATACTCCCAAACAACCTAAAATTCTAGTTGCACACGTCTGTATTAATGGCAATCCAAGATGCTCATTCACGCTCTACCAACATTAAGATGACCACTGGCCGGCATGACGCTTGACCGGGGGAGTCCTTGAGACATCAGTGTATAAAAATAACTCCTGCATTTATATTTATAGTACATAACGAGCATAAGTGAACTTTGCCTAATAATGCTTTCATTTAAACATATTAACAGAATATTCGCATAATACGCAGATAACTGAACAGAATAAACAAACATAGTTTACATTTAAATACTTAATTTTAAAATGTAGCAATATGCATACAACAAAACATCGATAAAATCTTAGATCGGTAAAGTTGACAATGTTCAAAAGCTAACCAGCAATCCAATAGGTGTCCAGAAAAATTGGAATTCGAGTCTATTCCTTTTTCTTCTCTCGTTGAGTTCCAACAAATCATTTTGTTTCCTAAGGAAATACTTGGGTTTTGCCAATTCCACACACTTTTGTGTCTTTTTGTGGCAGAATCTGTCTGCGTTTTCGCAGTTCCACGCTTGTGGCGTTCCGCCATTTTGTATGGACTGTAAAACCTGCCGTTGCATTGTGGAACTAATTTTCAGAGAAACTTGGTCTGGCAGCCACAGTTATTATTTTTGGGAATTCCCCATATATTTTCATAAATACACATTTTCTTTCAGTTTCAGATTCACAATAATCTGTTAGGTATGTATCAAGTCCGAAAACTGTAAAAAGCTTAAAATGTAAACATTGATATATGTTTCTTCGTGAGTATGTGGCTTTAAGAACTTTGTGTTATCTTCGGGCTTTGAGTGTTATATTACAGTAAAAATTATAACTTTTACTTGTTGAGAAAAATAAAAGATTCCCGTTTACTTTTGTATTGATGGCATAAACTCATTTCAACAATGGAATGCCCCTTTAATGAGAATTAAAGTACTACACTAGTACTCTTCATAGATGGAAGTGTGTTAAGGTGCTTCCCCAAAGTTGTGAATTTCATGTTAAATCTGCCCTTTGTTATTTTATGAAAGAGGCAAAAGACGCCCCCCACAGTATACAATATTGTTCATGATTTAAAATTAAATCCCTTTTATCTTTTTTACAGTGTACTCATTGAAAGAAATATGTCTGCAACAGGTCCAGAAACTATTTCCAAAGAAAAAAATTAAAGCAATTGACGATGTGTTGCCACGGACACTGCTGACTGAGTTAAAGGAGGGTGGGAAACATGAGGTGCACCTCCTTTATAAAAATATAAAGGTCAGTAAAGGATCTCATGCAGAGCACAAACTGGGCAAGGATGGTCTTGTTGAAGTGGTGAAATTTGATGGACAAACAATTCCAATGGGTAACCATCAACTTGAAACTGATAGTGAGGAAGAGAAGGAGGAAACTGTAGCTAGACCTGAAGGTCATGGTGACAATCTCTCCAGTAACCAAAACGATTTTCCTCCGTTCCATTCGAACAAATCTTCAAATTCTTGTTGCTGCTCTTAGATATGTACACCACAATTGGCATGAATAAGTCACTATTATTGGTAATTTTTCTAACTTTTGTCTGCTGAACTGGTATCAAATCTAGCTTCATCCGTCCCTGGTGAATGATTTATAAGTACAGTTTCGGGGTCACAACTAGAAAACCGTTTTGCATTTACAAAATGTATATAGAAACTTTATATACATAACATATACACACATATGTATTAGATCTAACATAGATGGTAATTATAAGGTCACCTTTAACTATCTCAGCCTAGTAGGGAATTTCCCATTAACCCACCCATACCAAAAAAAGGTACAAAAAAGTTATAACTTTTGATGCTAGATTGGAACCATGTTGAAACAGCGGTTCCAATCTAGTACTAAAAAGTTATAAATAACTTTTGTAACTTTTCTGTACCTAAAAAAAAGTTATAACTTTTTCTAGGTACTAAGAAGTTACTAAAAAGGTACAGAAAAGGTATGAAAAAGGTACAAAAAAGTGATAACTTTTTCTAGATACTAAAAAGTTAAAAAAAAAAAAAAAAGGTACTAAAAGGTACAGAAAAGGTATGAAAAGGGTACAAAAAAGTTATAACTTTGTCTAGGTACTGACCTTGACTATGAACTTCGTCATACGTTTGAAAAATAATCTTGGCCACAATATCTAGCACTATTTTAATCAAATCACTTCAGTTGTAGGTTCTGGTTTTACAAACCCAGAGTCATAGATATTTCTTACATGAATATTCCTTACTATATTGATTATTCTAGTTCTATAGTGGTAATCGGTCATGTGGACTCGACACAAATTACCTACCAGATATAAATTTCAATTATGCATCAACAGTAGCCTAGCTAGCTACCATTTCCTCCTCATGCTAAAGCATCCAGAATTTTTTGTGAAAAAAGCAAAAAAAAATAAAAAAAAAGATGAAACAGGTGAGAGGGATATAAAAGTCTATAAAGCATCCATAAAATGTTCGCCTAGTTACACCTCTGATCAATACACAAACAAATGTAATATATTATATTGACCTTGTGTTGGAAATTTGTGTCAAGTCCCTGTGATGGTGATTGGTTATTGTACAGTTCTGTATCATGGAATATATACGTATATATGAATGTATTTATTGTTTATACATATTCCTAAAGATATAATACAGGGACTTCCCTGATTATTCTAATGAATACTTAATTAATGACAAGTTCTTGTAACTTTAATGATAAATTATTTGTGGGCTCAGATGAAATCAGGCAAGCCAACCTCTTAATTTTGAAGGAAATTGAAGAATGTCAAAAATCAAAATAGTTAGAGTCCAATTAATACTGTTTCACCTCTGATCGATGACACTTACCATTTCAATATGGACAATACTTTATATCATTGTTATACAAAACAGTATGTTTGTACTGATCATTTTAGGTGATTTCATTGTATATTGTTTGAATAGAAATATATATTATATTATCAAATGCATTGTTGATATCATAATTTAATCTAATGTCTGTGATATTTCAATACAAGTTATTGGTGAGTTTGATCTGATTTTCTGTTATTATTTTGCTGTCTTGGTATATTGTATTTAAAGCTGCTGGTTCCAAGTTTGACTTAAGCACAGCTGGAGTCAAACTTGGAACCAGCAGCTTTAAATTGACTCTGATCATGCTATGCAAAGTTTGCCTCTGACCGTACTGAGTCCAAGGTTGACTCTGAATGTGCTTTGTCCAAGGTTGACTCTGAATGACTGCTTTGTCCAAGGTTGACTCTGACTCATGACCAGACTGTGCTTTGTCGAAGTTCGAATCCGACCATTATACTGAGTCCAAGTTTTACTCCAACCATGCTTTGTCCAAGGTTGACTCTGAACATACTTAGTCCATTTGACTCTGACCATGCTTAATCCAAGGTTGATTCCGTTATATTTCAGTCAATGAATGAAAAAATAAGCCAAGGATCCCATCCTTAGATCATGTATTGTCGATGTGTCAAGCCCCTGTGCTAAATATGTATATTGGTGTGGAACTAATATCTGATATAGCTGGATGGAGGGTTGGGGTCTTTTCTTTTTGACATTTTTTGTCTCTAATTTTGTACTAAGGTGATAGTTGCAGGTCTCTCATGTTCTCAAGTGATTGCCAGTCCATTTCACCAACACTAGAAGTGTAATTTGTTAGTTCAACACCTTTTCATTTCTGCCTGATTGTTGTCAGCTTTTTATTTAAGCATTAAATTTTTGTTTTGTTTCATGAATGTTTGAAAAAACAAGAGGCCCAATGCACCTGTATCGCTCACCTGATTCTAAAGCAATTTTGAAGTTGATCTAGGTCATTTCTGCAGATACTAAGCTGATTACCATTTTATTCAAATATCAGAGTAGGCTATGTTTATTCATGTCAATAAATAGTCCTTCATTCCAGCATACTATTGACCTAATATCAGGTCTCAGAGTCTTGAGGCTATCGAGAAATCATTGTTTAATGATTTAAGCCTATTTGACGCCTGTGACCTTGAATGTAGATCAAGGTCATTCATTTAATAAATTTGTTTCCCTTAATCCAAGCATGCTACAGAGACAATATTAAGTCCCTGGGCCTCCTGACTACTGAGAAGAAGTTGTTTCAAGAGTTTAGCCTATTTGACCCCTGTGACCTTGAATGTCTGTCAAGGTCATTCATTTGAAAATTCCTAGTCGGTCTTTACCCCAGCATGCTACAGACCCCGAATATCAACTCCATGGGCCTCTTGGTTATTGAGAAGAAGTTGTTTAAAGCTTTAAGCCTATTTGACCCCTGAGACTTGAATGAAGGTCAAGGTCATTCATTTGAATAACTTGGTAGCCCTTTAACCAGCATGCTACAGGCCTAATATTAAGTCCCTGGGCCTCCTGACTACTGAGAAGAAGTTGTTTTACGATTTTAGCCTATTTTACCCTGTTACCTTGAATACAGGTCAAGTTCATTCATTTGAATAAATATTTGAGTCCTTCATCCGAGCATGCTACACACTCAATATCAATTCCTTAGGGTGGTCGTGTGGCACAGTGGTAACGCATGCACACTTGCCTTTTATCTAGGCGGCCGGGGTCGATTCCCCGATCAGACATGAAAAGGTATGGGGTCACCTGCCCGACCACTTGAGTTTTCCTCGGATACTCGGGTTTTCTCCAATAGTACGACACCTTGCACGCTTCCATCCAGACCAACAAGCGTGAATAATGTAAGTTCATAGAACTAAGTGTTTCGCAATTGTTCTAAAATAAATAAAGTTTACATTACATCAATTCCTTGGACTTCTTGGTTATAGAGAAGATGTTGTTTAAAGAGTTTAGCCTATTTGACCCCTGAGACCTTGAATGTCTGTCAAGGTCATTCATTTGAAAATACCTAGTAGCTCTTTACCCCAGCATGCTACAGACCCTGAATATCAACTCCATGGGCCTCTTGGTTATTGAGAAGAAGTTGTTTAAAGCTTTAAGCCTATTTGACCCCTGTGACTTGAATGAAGGTCAAGGTCATTCATTTGAATAACTTGGTAGCCCTTCAACCAGCACGCTACAGGCCTAATATCAAGTCCCTGGGCCTCTTGGTTATTGAGAAGTCGTTTAACGATTTTAGCCTATTTGATCCCTGTGACCTTGAATGTAGGTCAAGGTCATTCATTTGAACAAACGTGGTAGACCTTCATCAGGCGCAGATCCAGGAATTTGAAAAGGCGGGGATCCAGTAATTTAGTGGTAATGCGAGCGCCATAGGCACGAGCCAAATTTTTTTTTGGCGAGGGGTCTGGGGGCCAAAATTTCAGAAAATGAAATGATTTTTGTTGCAAATTTTGCAATCTTTCGGGGATAATCGGTGGGGGGGGGGGGGGGGCGTTTTTTTTAAGGCTATACAATTTTTTTTTTCCTCATCCGAAAAAGGGGGGGGGGGAGGGGTCCTGACCTGTTCATCCAAGAATACTACAGGCCCCATGTCAACTCCCTGGCACTCTTGGTTATTGAGAACAAGTCGTTTAAAGATTTCAGTCTAAATGACCCCTGTGGGCTTGAATGTCAACGTCATTCATTTGAGAAAACTCGGTAGCCCTTCCCCTTATGCATGCTACAAGATCAATATCAGGTCTCTATGCATTATGGTTATTGAGAAGAAGTTGTTTAACGGGAAAAGTTGAAGTTTGAAGTCCGTACTCACTCAACATCACTGTGGGGATACATTCACCGATTCATTGCATCAAAATAATAATAATAAATCAACAAAGCGTTTTTCTTTTTTACCCATAATTCAGCATTAAATCACACTGCGCATCTGGTTTTTTAGCGACGGAATAAACGGAATAAAAACAGATTTTGAAATTTGGATTGACATGCATCCCACAACTTGACCTTGGCCGTTCGTCCGGACTGACGGACGGACGCCGCACCACGGCATAGGCTCCCTTAAGCTTGCCCTTCGGTCAGGTGAGCTAAAAACCAAATTGCAAATTGAACGGACGTGAAAAGGTATGGTGTCACCTGCCCGATCACGTGGGTTTCCCCCGGTTACCTCCCACAGTAAGACCCGTCGCGCGCTTCTATCCGGGCCAGCAAGCGTGATTGATAAAAGTTGCATCAACTTGTTTCGCAAATGTTGTAGAATTAATAAAGTTTATGTCTACATGGCATTGGGGTTTCCATTACTCCTATAACATAAGAGGTCGCTGGTCGGCTCTTTTTCTATCGGATTTTTCGCTAGTCAAAAGTATCTCGCCGTGTAAAACCTCTAACATTGTTGGAGTAGGGTTTCCATTAAAGTTTTATTAGATATCGACACCTAAGTACTTGACCTTACATTTGTATTTGTGTGTATGAAGTTCCTGTCCGTGCGAAGTTCCTGTCCGTGCAGTAGGATGTTTTATGCTTTCTGTTGTTAGTTATGGAGAGGACACTATATTTATCCGAGTGGAGTCTTTTCCACGTGATGCTAAAATGTTATGATCGAATCCGAAGATTTCTGTTGTTTTATCGGCTGGCTCCATATCAGATTTTAGTTTGAGTCAGCAGTGGGGAAACTATTTGTCAGAATGGCCATCAAAAAACATTTAAGGCCAAATTTAAGTTAAATTCCCTTTTATATACGGGTCCCTCCCCTTTGTTCTTCCAAGGTCAAACTGACCTTACTTATTCCAGAAATGATTGCCCCTCCTTCAGTCTAAAGGTTGAAACCAGTCAATTTCCTTTTGAAATCCCACGTACCCCTCTGTCCCTAGATTTCGAACCAGCCTCATTTGTTTAAGATATGATTGGTCACCTAAGGATGTTTCAGACCAAATTTATTGAGTAGCGTTTTAATGTCAAATTTCAGCTAAGTTGCCGTTTTGGGAGCCTACTCCTCTGTCCCCAGGGGTCAAACTTGGTTCATTTTATTAAGAAACCAAAACACTTGACAGGACAGCAAGGATCCAGTCGAGTTACTACAGTACGTATCCCCCATCATCAGCAAGGATCCAGTCGAGTGACTACAGTACGTATCCCCCATCATCAGCAAGGATCCAGTCGAGTGACTACAGTGTACGTATCCCCCATCATCAGCAAGGATCCAGTCGAGTGACTACAGTACGTATCCCCCATCATCAACAAGGGTCCAGTCGAGTGACTACAGTATGTATCCCCCATCATCAGCAAGGGTCCAGTCGAGTGACTACAGTACGTATCCCCATCATCAGCAAGGGTCCAGTCGAGTGACTACAGTGTACGTATCCCCCATCATCAGCAAGGATCCAGTCGAGTGACTACAGTACGTATCCCCATCATCAGCAAGGATCCAGTCGAGTGACTACAGTACGTATCCCCCATCATCAGCAAGGATCCAGTCGAGTGACTACAGTATCTGCCCATATGGCTGAGGTTGCCGTTTGACATTTGGACTTCAACAGCATTTCCAAGTAAGCAAAATATACATGTTCATGTACCCTGACGCGGCTCTTGTTTCCTTCCGCCTCTAATAATAATAATTGCTGGCTAACGGAAATGCAAACATCAATATAATACTGATGAAACGAAGGGCAATAAGTCTGGTGGACAAGAATGATGCCTACCGAGAATGCACGGACTATTCCGTTCAAAAGGCACATGACACCAACCATGCCACATCGTCACTCGAGCGAATTTTATTCCGTGACACTACCTAGGGCATATGTTATAATTAGCTTTTTGATAGACTTCCTTATTTTAATCTTATAACAGCCAGTGTAATTGTCCGAGATCCACTTTGTCCTTGTCCTTTGGATCCAAATTACATTGGTCTTTCGGTAAAAATGACACCCCCGGTGTTCATTATATTAACGAATTTTAATCTAGTCCTCAAAAACGTGTGAAAATGTGCTATACACACGTGCCGAGGAAGGTCCAAATACATGTAGACTGTAACAAATTCTCAGGTCCCCTTGGCCACGACAGCACAGACCGGTCCGTTTCTCAGCCCCGGTTAAATAGAGAGCAAATATATATATCAAACATAAATTAAAGAAATTTAAAGGTAGGAACCTGAATTGGATTTTCGTGAACGCTGGATAGAAATTCCAAGTTTTAATTCCGTGACATATATTGACTCTAAAATAGTTAAACATCCAATAAAACTCAGACACATATATATAGACTAAACAAATAGAGGACCGGGGTCACAAAGGCCACGTGTTCTAGGTAATTTACCGATCGATATTTTACCCACCATTATGGCCCCGTACTACATGTACGTAAATATTTGCCAAGGCCAGCTATCATAATTAGCCGGTGACAGCCGCGATGTCCATTTTCACAATAAAAGACAATCTTACATTTGGATGTAAATTAATATACGGACCTATGCAGTGTGATATCTACAGGTCTGTGGTGTCGTCAGCGATGTTGAAATTGGTCCGAAAAAGGGGACCCTGAGGAATAGACCTTTATAAGCCCTCTGTATTGGTAAGTATACGTATACAGTATATAGTTTAGCCCAAAAGACCCAATACAGGTAACATACATTTTTGTATGTACTCTTCCACCTCACACTCACACTTTTCCTATGTCAATAAAATTAAGCATACACACAATATGATTGCCTAAGTGACAAGATGAATGTGAGGTGTTGGTGATATTGATGAGGATGTTAATTAATGAACTTTTATTAATTACTAAAACTTCATAAGCAATAAAATACTAACTTTAATTACTTATCAAACATATACATAAATTACCCTGCCACATAATTTATATTTTTGATAAACCGCCAAACTCCCTTATTTAGACACGGGCTTAGCAATGTAGTACTGTATCACCAAATTTAAGGCAATTGTAGTTTTAAATCAATATTTGAATAGCTATAATAATGAAAATCCACGGACTTGGATTTATAATACTGTAGATTCTACACTGTATAGAATAAGGACGTACTTGTACATACTAGGTATACGTTATCGTGTAGCTAGAATTCTATAAGTACTGTATTTACCGAAAGTAGATTTGTACACTTGTCTATCCCGTTTTGCTGGTTTAGATAAGTATGAATCAGGCCTCACACACATTACCGTTTTATAGCACGAGTATAAGTCGTGTTTGCTCGTTATTTATTGCAGTGTTAATGTTATTATTGATTATCAGTGAGATAATCATTGGACTATGTATACATATTAATCGCACTGAACACTCGCGCGATCGTACACGGATAACACGATCAGTCGGCCCCTGGAATCACTTCCGGGACACGTGAAAAGCTAAACAGCTCATGACACAACACATGGGTTGAAGTTGACAGGGGCCCGGCTATCGAGGTAGGTTGACAAGGTAGAAATTGTCATGTATGCTGCTTGTGTTTCAGAAACCAGCCACTGTCACTTGGTTTTAATGCGCGATTTAAGGTGAATATCGTCATTACCAACGACTGATCACACACATATATATATTTTACCTGTGATTTCTCACGTACTTTCGATATCGATATATTCATGGACTTTTATCGACCAAACTAAGTGAGTTCAGCTCTAGTCACTATATATATATATGATATAAATCGTAAACAAACATCTGATATAAATAATAAGCATTCAAATTTTACACTTAGACCGTTTACATATCAAACATGTACACAAAATGTACATGTAAGTCACGCAATACTCAAGTAGATCTAGATCTATTGCGTGAGCTTTACGTTAACTTTAATTTACATGTAGGAGTACATAGTTACTTACTGCCATGGACTTTGGAGTCACGATCTCTCATGATCATGAGCTATTTGTCTGGGTCATACAAATTTTGTGTGTTTTTCAGAAAAATATATTGACATTTGTAAACTGTCTGTTCAGTACACTATATGTATATATATTTCACTGTAGTTATTACGTTTTACGTGATACCAATGCTAATTTGAACTTTATAATTAATTATTGGTGACTAGATTTTCTTTTTAATTTGATTTGTCAAAAATGTTATGTCCAGACTAAACAATTGCAGTGTGTATCCATGTACATGGAGTATACTTTATGTAATACATTAAAAAATGTAGCATTGTTAAAATTGAAGGACATTTATCTCTGTTCTAATACTGTCAGTCTATATCATCTTATAATTCACAGTGATAAACAGGAGTGAATTTCTAATGTTGTTTTTTTTTTCTTTTTAAATTCCAGACTTATGCTATGCACATACATGTGTACTGCATGTGTACATGTGGTTTTCGACCCTGCTACTGTGTTAAACAGAGTTATGGCCCTTCCTTACTCTTTGTAGCATGGTCTGTCATAAACAATTAGTCTTGTTAGTCTTAATTGCTTCCCCTAAATAGATAATGTTACAGATGTGGAATATATCAATCTATATTAGGGACATTTAACTTACAGACCAGTTGTCTTATCTTATGATGGTAACAGACATTTGAAACAATGTGATGGTTGGCTTACATAATCAAGATAATACAAACCAGCCTTAATTGGTTGTGTACACCATTAGTTAGCCTCCGTGTTGAAATGAGCATCCTGTCATGATAATTGCAACATATGTTACATGTATAATACTTCAATAATTTATTAGCTCACCGGTTACGAGTAACTGTGAGCTAATGCTGTCACTCCGGCTTCGGCGTCGGCATCCCACCCCAAAACTTACAAAAAAAATTATCAGTTTTTGGAAAGCTTCTAAGTCCAAAAATATACACCTCACACCCTTTTAATTTGGTTTATACATTCATTAGAGGTCTAGGAGTGATGTTATGGCAAAATCATGCAGAAGAAATTTGTGATTTTATTTGCATTTTACCATTTTGTGAACTTAACGTTTTTGGCACCAAAATTCACTTTAAAGTTTTTAGGGTAAGTCCAAAATTATGCACTCACACCCTTCTAATTTGGTTTATACATCCATTAGAGGTCTAGGAGCGATATTATGTGATGTACAGTTTCAAAATGACATGCTTATATATACATACATAAAAAATGAATGCATAGTGTGATTGCTGCTGCCGGTGAGCTTTCGGAATCATTGATTGCACTTGTTATGGATGGAATCAAAACTGATTTAAATGTTTTCTGTGCACTGCTGACCATGGCTGATTCAGTTATTAAAAAACAAGCATTGAATATCTGGTGTTTGATGTATAAATGTCAGTATGATTATACCTAAAAATGATTTTACATTGCCCTGTAACAATTACTCCTCATCCCTACCCCTTATACTTATACCTCTATCTTTACACTCCCATCATTACCCCCCAACCTTACACTCCATCCTTACACCCGATCCTTACACCCATCCTTACACCCATCCTTACACCCCATCCTTACACCCATCCTTACACCATCCTTACACCCCATCCTTACACCCCCATTCTTACCCCCCATCCTTACACCCCCATCCTTACACCCTATCCTTACAACCATCCTTACACCCATCCTTACACCATCCTTACACCCCATCCTTACATCCCCATTCTTACACCATCCTTACCCCGCAATCTAACACTCCCATCCTTACCCCCATCCTTACACCCCCATCCTTACACCCCATCCTTACACCCCATCCTTACACCCCCATCATTACACCATCATTACCCCCCAGCCTTACATCCCCATCCTTACATCCCCAACATAACACTCCCATCCTTACACTCCCATCCTTACACCCCATCCTTACATCCCATCCTTACACTCCCATCCTTACACCCCATCCTTACATCCCATCCTTACACCCCATCCTTATACCCCCATCCTTACACCCCATCCTTACACCCCAACCTTACATCCCCAACATTACACTCCCATCCTTACATCCCCAACATTACACTCCCCATCCTTAATACACTCCCATCCTTACATCCCCAACATTACACCCCATCATTACCCTCTAACCTTACACCCCATCCTTACACCCCAACCTTACATCCCCAACATTACACCCATCCTACACACCCCACACCTTACAAAACACCCACATACACCTTACACAACCCCATCCTTACACCCCAACCTTACACACCCCATCCTTAACACCCCACAACAAACCCCATCCCCTTACACCCCAACATTACACCCCATCCTTACACCCCATCCTTACACCCCCAACCTTACACCCCATCCTTACACCCCACCACACCACCATACACCCCATCCTTCACCCACATACACACCCACACCCATCATACACCCCATCCTTACACCCCATCCTTACACCCCATCCTTACACCCCCATCCTTACACCCCAACATTACACCCCCATCCTTACACCCCAACCTTACACCCAACATTACACTCCCATCCTTAATACACTCCCATCCTTACACCCCCATCATTACCCTCCAACCTTACACTCCCATTCTAACACCCCAACCTTACACCCCATCCTTACACCCCTATACTAACACCTCAATCCTTACACCCCATCCTTACACCATCCTTACACCCCCATCCTTACACCCCATCCTTACACCCCTATCCTTACACCCCTATCCTAACACCCCCATCCTTACACCCCCATCCTTACACCCCATCCTTACACCCCATCCTTACACCCCTATCCTAACACCCCCATCCTTACATCCCCATCCTTACACCCCTATCCTTACACCCCTATCCTAACACCCCCATCCTTACACCCCCATCCTACCACCTTAATCCTTACTGCCCCATCCTTACAACTCATCATTACACTCCATCATTACACCCCATCATTACACCATCATTCATACCCCCAATTTTACATCCCAACCTTAGACCCCAACCTTACACTCCCATCCTTACTCACACATCCTTACATCTTCATCCTTACTCACACATCCCAATCCTTACACCACCATCCTTAATCACACACCCCATCCTTACATCCCCATCCTTATCAGGGCTTTTCCAGAGGGCTTTTTGGGGCCGTTAATGGGCCCCATTCCCAATTTGAATTATTTCATTTTAAAGCCAAATTCCCAAAATTTGCAGTTTACTCCTGAAAAACTCTTTCCCAATTCACCAATTTTCTTCCCAAAATGAGACAAAATTAAGGCCCCATCCCAAACCAGTGAGAAAAAGCCCTGCTTATACCCCCATCCTTACACCACCATCCTTACACCACCATCCTTACACCCCATCCTTACATCCCCATCATTACACCCCCATCCTTACACCACCATCCTTACACCACCATCCTTACATCCCCATCATTACACCCCATCCTTACATCCCATCCTTACACCACCATCCTTACTCTCCATCATTACACCCCATCCTTACTCACACACTCCATCCTTACACCCCAATCCTTACTTACAATCCGACCTATCACAAGGAGACTTAACACGAACATACTGCAGCCTCCCAAAACACACATACGCACTCGCCACATGCACGGGAGGTCGTCCTTAAATGACCTTAGCTGTTAATAGGACGTTAAACAAAATAAACCAAACCAAATACTTACAAACTCCATTCTTACACCCCCGTCCACTCCCATTTGATTGAGTCCAGAGGATGTATTGATATAGACAATACCCTGATAAAAACCCTTAAGACATTATTTGTGTTATATTTCAATATCTATAAAGTCAATACAGTTATAATAATCTACAATTCTATATACTATAACTGTATATTTACAGTCAGAGTATTAGCGTAATGGGACAAGTATGCATACCATCGCATACAAAATGTCATTGATACCACTGACAAACTGCATTTGGGATCTTTAAATAAAATGTAGTCAGTCATGTGTAATACAAAGTATAATTGTACATGTGCATGCAGGTCGAATATCGGAACTTACTCAGGTAAAATAATATGGGCCCCACCTGGCGCCTGGCGTATCATCATCATCATTGGCCATCGCCCCAACTGGGACATCTACTGGGACATAGGCCTCTGACAAGGTCCCTCCAGCTGTCTTTGTCCTTGGCCAGTATCTCCAGTTTCCCCATGTTGACCCATCTTCCTGGCCTCTACGTCCACGTTACGTCGCCATGTTTTCCTTGGCGGCCTGTCTTTCCACCCTTGGTTTGTCTCCTGATGTTTGTGGCTGGTTTTCCCAGAGTGTTGCTTTTCCTGTATTGTCTGTCCATCTGTCAGTCACCACTTTCCTTTTCGGGGAACATATCGAAATGCAGCCAGATAGCCAAACTTTCTTAAACTTTACATGGTGTTACACTGTGATGTGTGGATGCGTAAAAGAGGATGAAAAAGGTTCCTACTCCTACTATCAAGGTGAAGGTCACTAAAAGTTTATACTGTAAAAATACATCATCTGAGGCTCTTACAAAGAAACAAGCTTTCTGAAATTTTGTATGAATACATATATGTGAAATGTAGATGCACAATAGGATTTATAAAGTTGTCAAGGTCAAGGTCAAGCTAGGTTATTAGAAATAGAACTCGTAGGGAGCATAATTATGCCTAAATACTACCAAAATACACTATACAAAGCCCTTCCAGAAATTTAGGCCATACTTTCTAAAATAATAATTTAGAAGTTCCTAAGAACTCAGTACTATTAAAAAAAACATCAATCTTATAAAGGCCTTTGCAGAAAAACAAATTTATACGTGTATATATCATGACTTAATTAAAGTTTAAAAAGTTCCCAAGATAAAGGTTTAATTGAATTTGGTTGGTCATGCATTCAAAGTTAATATACTGGCCTTGTGAATTTGAAGTTTGTGTGTACATGTACCTCATGAACTAACCTCACTCTATTTCATCTGTGTAAGTTTCATAATATCAAAAATTGTACGTTTAGTGTGATACATGGACTATATACATGTACCAGATATAATTATTAATTCAGTATCAATGTAAGAGACTCCGTTTAAGAGATGGACACATAACGCGTGCCCTTTCTAGCGTGTCAGTAATATAATATCTTTATAGCTTCAGGTTACCAGTGTATCAGTGATTATAACTAAATGTGTTGTGTTAGCATCAGATTTTATACACACATGTTAGCCAGGAAATGGTCTGAGTGATTTTACAGTCCTAAAACACATTTTGTGGATTTTTTTGTACACAAGGTTTCTTCATGATTTCTGTCGTCTTAATTGATGTGTGATTGCATGCTACAATGTATAACACCAGAACTGTAATGGACTCAGGTACGTAGATTTATAGAGATATATCCCTATAGTCTAGACAAATGAATACAGTCCACAATATAAAATGGAAATTGCCATGTTTGTGAGGGACATGACCTGACTATAACTACAAAAATCTTTTATAGTTGATAATCTTTAAAATCCAGTCAGTCTTTCAGGTCGACATATGTTTAAAACAGTTTAATAGGATATGCCTCGCTCATAAAATGCTATCTCCAGAAAAAAAAGATTTCCAATGCATTATCAAATGACAGACCTAAGTCTAGACCAAGTTGGTGGTGTATTGCATCACTCGTGTCAATTGTCATGATAATCGATTCCTTATTTCCTGATAGTGTTATATGTCCCCGGTATTAAATTTTAGCTCTAATATATTAATTGACTTTTTATTTGTATCGAAAGGTGCTAATATCTTAATTATGTGTCATTTTAGAATCCTTTGAAGGTATTAGTTTGTCATGTAAGGAAGTAATTAGACCATGGTCGGACGATTCGATATACACCCTATACCTCTCTGTGGAAATACAAGGAAGCATACAAATGTGCTTCTATACTCGGTCATCGATTTGGGTAATTGTCACTGATACCAATGACTACAGTGTATATATGTATTACACACATTGAAATTACTGGTTTGGCAGAGTGGTTTTTTAATGTAACACTGCTTGTTTACAAAAGTCAGAAACACTCTTTTGGGACCACGTTAGCTGATTTGGTAAAGCATATGTATGGGACCACGTTAGCTGAATTGGTAAAGCATGTTTGGGGCTACGACAGCTGATTTGGTAAAGGATGTGAGCAATTTGCAAACTCCGATGAGCGTGTGGTTCTATTCCTACTACCAATGGGCAGTTTGCTTTTCTCAGGAATATTACACTTATCTCAGTGCTAATCTTGTTATCGTCCTAGGTCAAGACATTTTACTTAATTCTTTTGATCTTGATTATAACATTAATGATCAGCACTTCATTGAGATATAGCCACCAGCTACTACAAGGAAACCTCCATTGGTTTGGACATGCATGATGATAAACCCAGCAAAACGACTACATTTTGTTACAATATTTGTAATTCATTTATTAATTTTCCTCACTTTACAGGTACTAGTCTGGAGATGACTGTGAATAAGCTCTGATAAAATAAGACAGTTGAAAGTTGGAGGGTCACTCGATTCCAAAACGTCATAGTCATGGCATCTGCTCAGAATGAGGTCAAGACTGATGTGCTAAAACTACACACGGCAACAGCTCATGACTGGGAAACAGATAAAAACAGAAAGAAAGATATCTTTGATGATGGAACAATGTCATTTTTCTGGTAAGTCTGACTCCATGGATAATCATTTAAATCTAGGGTACATTAACTTTTAATTTGTACATAATTGATCTAAATGTTTCCAGACCTATATCAGTTTACTTTATATTAAGATATACATGTACATGTAAGTGCCTGTAAAAAATACAATGGTGTAAAATTTCTGCCCTCAAAGAAGTTTCAAAAAGTATCTTATTAACTCACTCATATATTTATTTTCAAAGTCATACATTTTATTAAAAATGGTGAATATCATTGAGGAAATTGCATATTGTTTTGGAATTGCATTTTGAAGTAGCTCAATGGTGATATGCAATGATGGCAAAGATACTATATATACCATCATAATGTAGATTGAGCTATCCTTTTCCATATTATAATCCAAGATGATGGGTGAAAATTTTCCCTCTTAAACGTGTAGCCCTCCCCCAACTTGTGCCCTTTTTCAATGCATTAGCCCGGAGCCCCTGGACATAAACCAGGGAAAATATGGCAATGAGGATATCCCTTTTCTTAAGGTTTAGTTGGTATAATAATACATTATGTATCAGTCAAGTTTCGATCTTCCTATAATAAGAAAGTAATTTTCTTAGGTTTCAATCCCTAATTGATGAAGAAAACACCAGCACACTAGCTTAAGCTTAACACATGTCACAATGAAAACAGAATTTCTATTTGAACTATCTCTAAAGATATTAAGAAATAAAGGTTTTCTTTCCAGTGCATATCCTCATCCACATATCACAGTGTTTTATTCACAGAAGCTTGATTGATATGTTACTTTGACCCAGAGTGTAAAATTTACTTCAGGGTCCAAAGATAAGGGATCTGGGTGACAGGTTCTGAGGTTATATTGTTTTTTGTTCTGGGTCATAGGAATGTGTCAAGCCCCTGTGGTTTCATTAAGAAATGTTTCATTTAAGACAGTAGATGTGATATATGATTAAGTGCATCATAAAATGTTGCTATGTTGCACACCAAAATATGAATACTGTGACCTTAATTTGACCTTGACCTCAAGTATGACAATAAAAGTCTCTTCAACATATTTCTGACCTCATTATAGATCTCTGACTTGACCTATATTAATAATAAAGTAGAATTTCTGCTGCATAGAATGTACTTAATTTGTGATATTTTGAGGTTGTTCTCAAGATTTTAGGAAATTATGAATCTTTAATCAAACCATAGCTTAATGTAGGCAAACAGAGCTAAACTTTCTGCTGACTTTTTTGGACAGATAATGTGCACCATTCCTAACTGAAAATTGTTTGGTATTAAAGCCGTGCACTATATACATTCCCCAAAATTGCAGTTTACACCCGATTATTCCCTTTCCAATTCACAAATAACTTCCCAAAATTGAAGCAATTAAAACAGCCCATCCAAGTGGAAAAAACTCGGCAATACAAATGTATCTTAATCGTACAAGCTCAAGATTAATGTAGTATTTACAGCCACCGTTATTCCATTACATTGTGTGTGTGTGTTGTGATTGTCTGGTGACGATGTAGACATTTACAGCCACCATTATTCCATTACATTGTGTGTGTGTATTATTTACAGCCACCATTATTCCATTACATTGTGTGTGTGTTGTGACTGTCTGGTGACAATGTAGTATTTACAGCCACCATTATTCCATTACATTGTGTGTGTGTTGTGACTGTCTGGTGATAATGTAGACATTTACAGCCACCATTATTCCATATTACATTGTGAGTGTGTTGTGACTGTCTGGTGACAATGTAGTATTTACAGCCACCATTATTCCATTACATTGTGTGTGTGTGTTGTGACTGTCTGGTGACAATGTAGACATTACAGCCACCATTATTCCATTACATTGTGTGTGTGTGTGTGTTGTGACTGTCTGGTGACAATGTAGTATTTACAGCCACCATTATTCCATTACATTGTGTGTGTGTGTTGTGACTGTCTGGTGACAATGTAGACATTACAGCCACCATTATTCCATTACATTGTGTGTGTGTGTGTTGTGACTGTCTGGTGACAATGTAGTATTTACAGCCACCATTATTCCATTAAATTGTGTGTGTGTGTTGTGACTGTCTGGTGATAAGTTTAGACATTTTCTCCAGGCGAGCCCACACTCTCACAGTACTGGTCCTGTTCGCCTGCTGTCTGCTGTACATTGCACTGTTTGAGGAACAGGTGAATGACTCGGAATACAACAGTAAAAGGTGAGCTTAGAAACACCGACGATTTTACACGGAATATAATACATCTTACTACTGTAATCTGGTCATTTACACGGGGTTTGATTTTGATAGGTTTCTAAATGTTACAGGTGTGTGAAAGTCTACTCGTTCTAATTACCCTATGTCCAGTGTCTTGTATCACTTTTTTATAATGGCACAATTAACTTAATTTAATTCCACCTTTAATACATCAAAGAAGAAGTGTTGCTTTTATCAATCTAATTGTAGTATAGATGGTCATTCTCACTACGTTACATGAACATCTAACAACATCCCATAAGGGGTCACATTTTGATGACCTTTGAGATGTGTTTTTTCGATGTCCTCAAAGCAACAGCATGCATCTGAAGCAAACCATTTCGGTACAGCTTGTGCATATAGCTTTATATGCTTTGTGGGACAAAATGACTTGAAACAAATTGACTGATTATGCAAGCTATGCACTCTAGTCATGCTAATTCGGACTTCCAAGAATCTGGAAGTAGTCATTTGATTGGCTAATCCAAAAGGTCACCCAGACGTGACCCCTTATGGGATGTTGTTAGATGTTCATGTACTGTAGTGAGAATGCCCATCTAGATTTTTAGTCCACCATCATCAGATGTTGGGCTATTCAAATCGCCCTGCGTCCGTGGTCCGTTGTCTGTCCGTCCGTAACAATTCTTGTTATCGCTAATCCTCAGAAAGTGCTGTAGAGATCTTTCTCAAATTTCATATGTAGGTTCCCCTTGGTGCCTAGTTATGCCTATTGCATTTTGAGACCAATCGGAAAACAACATGGCCGTCACCTGGCAGCCATCTTGGATTTTAACAATTGAAGTTTGTTATCGCTATTTCTCAGAAAGTACTTAAGGGATCTTTCTCAAATTTCATATGTAGGTTTCCCTTGGTGGCTAGTTATGCATATTGCATTTTGAGACCAATCGGAAAACAACATGGCCGACAGGCAGCCATCTTGGATTTTGACAATTGAAGTTTGTTATCGCTATTTCTCAGAAAGTACTGAAGGGATCTTTCTCAAATTTCATATGTAGGTTTCCCTTGGTGGCTAGTTATGCATATTGCATTTTGAGACCAATCGGAAAACAACCTGGCCTTACAGGCAGCCATCTTGGATTTTGACAATTGAAGATTGTTATCGCTATTTCTCAGAAAGTACTGAAGGGATCTTTCTCAAATTTCATATATAGGTTCCCCTTGTTTGAAAAGTACTACAGGGATATTTCTCAATTAACACAGATTAGTAAAAGGAAGGGAAAAATAGAGAGAAGATCAATCTGATATGGAACCTATAAAGATCGTTCTATGGTGGGCGCCAAGATCCCTCTGGCATCTCTTGTAATTAGATTGTGCTTTTATAGGATGTTGATCTTGTACCCCCTGTATTTAACCTCTAATTATAATTATCCACTTTAACACATCAACCAACACCTACACTGTAATGATTTAGAACTAGGGACCAATCCCCTCTCATGGTTCCAGCTCTGCAGATGCAAGATAAAATTTGTCATTCACCGATGCTATTATTTATGAAGTATTATAATTATCATAACTTTTTTCCATTGCATAGCTGATTTTGTCACATTTGTTTGTTGCTACAGAGGAGTAGTTGCCATGGTGCTAGCTTTCTTGTTGTTTGGAGTAACTCAAACACCTGATGGCCCATTCAGGAGACCCCACCCAGGTATGTACTGTTTAATAATATGAACTACAATTTCACATACGTTTTTATGTAACATGCATCATACAGGCATATTATACAATGTAGATTTTTCCATTTCAATTCTTTTATTTTAGCTTATTGATATAACTACATGTATATGTATATGCTTTTATAATTCGAGCCTAGCTATCTTTTGAAAACTTTATGAAAAGCTAACTGTTCTATGAAGAGAGTTTTTTAGTCATATAATCTAGTAGAGTACATTAAAAACTTTTATACCAGGATTAGTTTCTGTGAAACCATTTCAAGGCATTTGAGAAATATTGGGGATTTTGCCAGGTGTGTGTATATAAAGTCTGGTATATTAAGGCTCTGTTATCTTGAATGGAAAAATTGCCCCTATATTTACCCCAGTTGAATTTACTATGTTATTTCCAAAATTCGACTTAGATTTTTCCAATCTGAAATATGTCACTATACCAACAGAAATGACAGCAATCAAAGACACTAAACTTAATATCAAGGTACCCTGAAAATGAAGGGCAAAGGAGTTAATTCCATGGTGCTACGTCCGTCGTCTGGTCATCCAGCGTCAACATTTTTTTAATAACCGAGAGGCCCGAAGACCTGATATAAAGCCTGACTTACATTCAAGGTCACAGGGATCAAATATGTTAAAATATTTAAAAGATGACTTCTCAATAACAAAGAGACCCAGAGACCTGATATAGGGCGAGCAGTTTGTTGGATGGAAGGGCTACAGAATTGATCTTAATGAATGAATCAAGCCTATACTCTCGTTTATGTGAATTAAGTGGATAGAAGCAGGTGAGCGATACAGGTCCATTAGACCTCTTTTTGATGAGACAGATGACAAATTGAAAACTATTATCGAGTCACCAAAACACTGATATGCTATTTCCCCAATTTTCAGAAGAAATGTTAAGATTCCTAAGTAATGCTACATTTCTAAATTCAAGTCTTACATGTAAGAAAATTAAATGTGTTCCTGATATAATGAGAGGATTTTTTAGAAATACATTTGTATATTGATTCAAATAACAGAAATACAAAACTTGAAACTTAAGATGAAATGATGAACTAGCTTGCTTGATTTGTTGAGTAAAACATTTTGCATTAAAACTTGATGCACTTACAACAACAATATTGCTCAATTATAAATGTACACACAATTGTAGCCATGCAACATTTCTGACCAATGATCAGGTTTATAATTCCTGCCAATCATTATTATAGCCTTAACTAGCTGGTATTGCCCTGCTCAGTGCTCAGACAGGAAAGTTCTTGAACATTTTTGAAAGTTTGGTTTAAAAAAAAATCACTTCCAGTTATAAAGATATATAATGCATTAGATTCTGTTCATGATGTAGAATGACTAGATGTAAGTTTATCAATTTGACCTTTTTGAGGACACAGATTCACCACGTTGACATTTAAAATCATGTTGTGTTATGTACTGTATACAGTTTGTTCTTGTTATAGCCCATATTTCATCAAATACAATCTCATTATTATAGTGATAATAAACTAAAGTGACAAAGGAGGCAGTTGTGCCCTGTGTCTCGTGATCATAATGTCTTATCACCTTAGAAACCGGGGACTTATTACTTTCCGTCCATCTTGTACACCCGTATGTTAAATGTACGTAACACCAAATTAAGTTTGTCAGCACTCTATAGCAGATTCATTCCTTGAGGGATTTCGATCAAACTTCACATAGTGATAGCAGACCATAATATCTCGGACATGTTGGAGTGTTAAAGGACTTTCACAACTAAATAATTTACTATATGTTATTACTAGCGACCCCATCCCTTCATTCGCTCGTTTGAAGTTCAGATGATGTGAAATATATCAAATTGAAGTTTGAAGTTTTTTCTGTCGGATAAATGTTGTTATTGTATAAGTTTGTTGGCATATAAGAGCATATGGGTACTCGAAAGACAGTAACCCTGACATTTACAATACACTGGGGAACCCCCACCTGGGGAATTCCCGCCTTTTTACACCTCGAATCCTATGCCATTATACCCTGCAACGAAGTTAGGGGGTGGGGTATACTGGAATCAGGTTGTCCGTCCGTCCGTCCGTCCGTCCGTCTGTCTGTCTGTAGACACATTTTGTCCAGACAACTCCTCCTAAACCAATGGGCCGATTCCAATGAAACTTCACACATATTAATGATCATGTGTAGATGGGCATGTCACTTTCTTTTTCTCAAAATTATGGTTGCTATGGCAACTGGTCACTATAAACAGGTTTCCCGATAAGAACTATAACTTTAATTTTGTCCAGACAACTCCTCCCAAACCGAAGGGCCGATTTCAATGAAACTTCACACAAATATAGAGGACCATGTATAGATGTGCATGCCACTTTCTTTTTCTCAAAATTATGGTTGCTATGGCAACTGGTCACTATAAATTGGTTTCCCGATAAGAACCATAACTTTAAGTTTGTCCGGACAACTCCTCCTAAACCAAAGGGCCGATTTCATTGAAACTTCACACAAATATAGAGGACCATGTGTAGATGTGCATGCCACTTTCTTTTTCTCAAAATTATGGTTGATATGGCAACTGGTCGCTATAAACAGGTTTTCCGATAAGAACCATAACTTTAAGTTTGTCCAGACACCTCCTCATAAACCGAAGGGCCGATTTCAATGAAACCTCACACAAATATAGAGGACCATATGCAGATGTGCATCTCACTTTCTTTTCCTTAAAATTATGGTTGCTATGGCAACTGGTCACTATATTACTGGGTTATCTTAGTTAGCCTCTAATTTTATTAAGAGTTCCAATTCACCATTGACTCATGCAGATTGCGGGGGTATTGGTCAGCCATCCTGGTGACAGTTCTAGTTCTATTTTCAGTAGGAGTGTATAGTTTTGATTTTCCAAACCTCAAGACCCTACTCTTTATTCTCGTATATAGAAAGTACCCATTTCATATGTTATTTATTCAGGAAAACAGCTACAAACCTAAGAAACACACTTTCCTCAGGGACTTGGTTCAGTCCTTAAGGTTTGTGGGCCTAGATTAAGGTCTCTGTTACTATTTTTAGTACTGCCTTAGGGGCATTTATTACTTTAGCAAAGTAACCCTGTACTACATGTAAGTAAAATTATGCTTGTTTTCTCAATAATCATGTATACCGGGTATTTATATAAATAATATGCCTATCATGAAAAGTAGATATATTGGAAAAAAGCTATAAAAAATTGTAGCTGTTCTATAATTCCAGATCAAGTATTTATTCCTTTTTTTTTCACATTAACTTTCATTTAAGGCACAAAATTTTCAGCTATCTATAAATAACATTTTTACAGTATTCCAGAGAAGAAATAAAAATACTGTGGCATTTTGATTAGAAGCATTAATTGCCTTATGGCGTTCTTTGATCAGGAATCAAACACATTAGGTTGTAGATTTGCTTTGTCCCAGTAGATGTTACACACCAGTACATGTATTTAAAATTTCACTTAATATCCATCTCGCAGCTTTTCAGATTTTGAACAAAATATATGTCTTTAACGATTACTAGAGGAAACCACTTTATTATATTTGAAATAATTGTCTCTTGATTAGATACATGTATATTAATTAAGCTTTAATTTAGTCAATATTGATTGTACCTGGTTATTTATTGTCCACAGTGTAAGTGTTCTGTAATGTTTTATAATGTACCACAGATTTCCTATTTAGACCTCAATCATTCTTTTGGAAATCATTGGTTTCCATTTTAGCTCACTGGCGATGCTGAAGGTACAAGCTCATAACCGTGAGCTTGTACCTTCAGCATCGCCATCGCTCCTGTGAAAACTTTAAAGTTTTTGCCGTAAGTTTTTAATAATATATCTGTAACTCGTTCCACTAGTAATGATGTGTTCCACTCACTTCCTGTTGAAATGACATGTGTATTCTTACATGGGGTTTAGGTGTTGTGTCATGGATAACATTTAAATGTCAAAATGATTTGTAAATGTTTTGACATTATAACCATAGACTAGTTGTTGTGGAATTAATATTTTGCATCAAAATTATTCTGTTTTGTTCTTTAATCTTCTAATCATTATTAAAAATTGTGTTACATTAACAAACCTTGGAATTGGACCTTGACATGTTTTATTTCACCATTTCTAACAATTGGTAAAAGTCTGATATTAAATGTACACTGCACCAATTATTTTCAGCATTTATATTGTTCTCAAATTTTCGGCCATTTCATGGGGTAGGAGGAGGCTGGGTGAGGGGTGGGGCATGTCTGTCTGTCTTGTCCCCTTGTGTCACGTACACATGATTGCATGAAGACCATCGTCAACCATTTTGGACTCAATGTCACTCCATAAGCATCATAGCATCATTGGTTAATACTTTTGTTATTTTTATGTACATACTTTTCTTATAATAGTCAATTGATGTATTACCTCAACTGTAAACCTCTGAGGACATCATACTGAATAATGAAATTTTTAAAATGATTACAACTCCTGAACATCGATCTGGGTATACAGTCATTTTCTTTGGTATATACATGAACGTATATTTTGTATAGCATGGAAATCCATTTAGGATTGGTTGTAAAATTACACCCTACATTGTGTTGAATTTTGAAATTATTTGAATTTTTGTCATGTTTGTATGTATACCATAATAGCATGTATGCATTACATCACCGTATTTATTTTCAAATAAGCCCAAGCCTTCCCTATTGCATAAAAACATAGCATTAAAGTTCAGTGAAGGCTTAAGAGCAACTTTTAGCTTAATTACTATTTTACAAGAGAGGATTTTGTAAAAAAGAAGAAGTGTGGGGGGGGGGGGGGGGGGGTAATTTTTTGTTTGCAATTGACTTACTTGAGGATATATATACGTACTCTGAACAGTAAATGTATATACTTTGGACTACATTTGTATTTTGAATCGGAACTGATTTTTAAAAAAGTAATTATCATAAATTCCACAAACATATAAATTGAAAGCATACATAATATGTACGTACCCCTCTCATCCTTATTGAAACTCCTTCATAGGATTGAGGAATATATTAAAATGAAATTTAAAAATATTATTTGCATTAATGATTTAATTGTCTCCATATTTTACGAAGTTATTTATGCTGTACATGTACAGTGTATGTGAAATACAGTTTCTTGAAATTGTTCTAGAAATACCGACAGTATAGAAATACCGACAGTACATGTATATACCTTTGACAAAGAAAGATTTGGAATTTCACTACTGACGTTATAGGGCTGACATTATCAATAAACTGTACCTTTATGTCTGTAACGTCTAAGATATAAAAAACAAATTGTATAACATGTAAATTGTTGTGTGCTAATGATTGTATATAATTCAGTAGGGTTAAGAATTCTGGATCCATTTATTCAAAAAAATATTAGCTTAAGATACCCAAAAACAAATTGTTTTTTTTTTGTAATTTTTTTTCTTCTTTACAAATATTGAAATTAAAAATCAAAATTAACTTTTTCATCTGAAGACAAAATATCTAGAAATTTTTCCGAAATTTTCATTCTGAAAAATTCCATTTATAAAAAGTGTTGATAAATTTGTAAGCTAACAATTCTTTGAGTGAATGGGCAATGGTGTTTACTTTTGACAACACATACAAACAGTGGACTGGTTTTGGGTAATTAACTTACAACCTGAACTAACAAGGTTATAATATAGTTATGTGGTGAGAGAGGACAGGTGTAATTGCCTTGACACATGCATTTACAGTAAAGTTAAATTTCAATATTACAGTACTCTACGTATATCTTAATTATACAGTATTGTATGATTATAGTTATATTTAGTTACTATATACTTAGTTTCCTGTTCAGAAGTGCATAACATTATCCTAAAATCTGAAAAATGAAATAATTTCCCCTAAAATGAAAAGCAAAAGTTATAGTAAAATGACAATTAAAATTTGGAAAATATATATAGATATCCATTGACAATGATTCCTGTGATTTAAGCTCACAATATTAGAGAGAATAATAATATTCTGTGCCCTAATCTTATTCATGTCTTAAAAAAATACACTTATGTTATATTTTTAACTCCTGAAAAAATGGTTTTGCACATTGACGAAACATATGATGCATTTTATCTGTGTCTTTACTATCCATTGACAGCATTCTGGAGATTGGTGCTTTGTGTGAGCATTGTATATGAACTTTTCCTTGTCTACCTACTTTTCCAGGTAAGTAGCTATAAACCTAAGTGAGCCAGTTTTAATGTCATCCCCACATTGTGTTCTCTGTATTGGTTGCAGTCAGCTGCTGTCTTGAAAGCAGTGGCACTGATGATAATGTAAAACCAGCTCTTTAAGACTGAACTGCCTCTTAGGTACTTAAGCTGCTTTCCTGAGGCCTTAATTAGCAGCCTAACTGAGGTCAGCTGTTTTCCTGTTGTCAACAGCTATTTAGGTCAGCTTGTTCTGGGGACAGCTGTTTTTCTGAGGTCACCAGCTATTTAGGTCAGCTGGTTCTAGGGACAGCTGTTTTTCTGAGGTCACCAGCTATTTAGGTCAGCTTGTTCTAGGGACAGCTGTTTTTCTGAGGTCACCAGCTATTTAGGTCAGCTGGTTCTAGGGACAGCTGTTTTTCTGAGGTCACCAGCTATTTAGGTCAGCTGGTTCTAGGGACAGCTGTTTTTCTGAGGTCACCAGCTATTTAGGTCAGCTGGTTCTGAGCTAGGTCAGCTGTTTTTCTGAGGTCACCAGCTATTTAGGTCTGCTGGTTTTGGGGACAGCTGTTTTTCTGAGGTCAACAGCTATTTAGGTCAACTGTTTTCCTGAGGTCAGCTGTTTTCTGGCGTTCAACAGCTAACATTCATATTACCTGTTTGCTGCGGGCCAGCTCTTTAACCATGGTCATCAGATCTTGAGGGCAATATCTTAACTAAGGTCAATAGCTGATCATGATGAGGTCTTAAACTTAACTAAGGTCAATAGCTGATGAAGTCATAAACTTAATTAAGGTCAATAGCTCAGATCATAATGAGGTCATAAACTTAATTAAGGTCAAAAGCTGGTGAGGTCATAAACTTAACTAAGGTCAAAAGCTGGTGAGGTCATAAACTTAACTAAGGTCATCAATAGCTGGTGATATCAACACATTTTGAGGTCAGCTGCTGTTTTGAGTTTATAGCTACCTCTGGGGTATGTTTCTTTGGTTCAGACTTCTGTATATTTTTTATACTACTGAAATGTTTAAAGAACAGACAGACCTTGACCAAGAACACTAAATACATTTCTCTCATATTGTTAGTTTAAAACCTGTAATTATATATTTATAGAACCTTTCTTATGGTATATTAGGCCTGTGTTTTGTTATATCTTTTTTTATTGCCCCATTTCGCTATTTATGTGAGGAAATCATTGTAAATGTTGACTAAATATAATCACAGGAAAAAAATGTTGTGTCTGGTATATATCATTATTGACACTGAGGGTTTGTTTTGTAGTAATACAGAGCAAATGTTAACATCATGCATTGAAATATGCAGTATTGATTTATACTGTTCGTATAATGTAGGGGATCCTGGTATCAAGGCTCATCAACCATTTACTAATTAAAGCCTTTCTTTATCACTGCTAAGTCCACTAATGATGCCCGCCAGCTGCTTACACACTTTGATGACAGACTCGGGAGGAAGATGCCCGAGAAAGCATATGGAGGAAATTGTTACATTTATGATCCTGATCATTCCGACCCATTTCACAACTTGTGGGTGAGTTATTTTTATAGCACATATGACCTTGATCTCATCTGTGACCTGTAGGTGAAAAGGATTTATAACACATACGACCTTGATCACTGTTAGTTATAACTCCTATACAACTGACTTCTGTATTCTGTGTTCACTTCAGTTTTCACTCTCTGCAATAAAAAAAAAGACCCTTACTCATCCTTTGTGTTATTAGACCCCTGCTATTACAAAATGAATCATAACTTGGAATGGTTCTGAAATATAAATATCTAATTTGGGTGAATTACATAATTATCCTGCAATGAGCCCAGATTTAGGGTTAAATGCAATACTGACAATCAGCGAAATGTCATGTACATCCTACCCACTCTCAAATTCACCACCTTCAAATCTAATTATTACAGCCTTGAGTTTTAATTTCTGGTCTTTATGTGAAACATAAATTCTCTGTTTTGCTTTCAGGATAAATTAGATGGATTTGTTCCTACACATTTCTTTGGATGGTGGGCAAAGGTAAAAAGATGTATTAGTTTCATTAAATTATTAATAGCTTCAAAATGGTACTTGAAACATGAAAAACATTCAGTTAGAGGAATCGATGCAATGCCCACAACGAAAATTGCCCTTTGTGTTCATTTGTCAACATTTTTGACTACCTCCTGTAGGCATTTCATTTAAATAAGACTCTATACACATGCCAATTAAACTAGAATTGTAAATTATAGAAGATATGTACCACAGCCTAATTCAGATGCCTACTCACTGCTATAGCCTAAATTTAAAGGGCGTGGTTCTGGGGGGGGGGGGGGGGGGGGGGGGGGGGGGGGGTTATAATATTTCAATAAAATTGTTGAGTGTGTCTTGTCTTGATTATCATACAGACATTAATCCTGAGAGACTGGTGGCTGTGTACAGTACTGAGTATCATGTTCGAGTTACTCGAGTATACCCTGGAACATCAGCTTCCCAACTTTAGCGAGTGCTGGTGGGACCATGTGAGTATATGTACATCAAATGGCCCGATATGCCATATTATAGATATATCACAATGTAGTCCGAGTTTCCTCTGACACTGACACCATGGCATGATATCAGGGCCAGAAAAACTTGGGCTAATACCACAATGTAAAAAAAAATTAAGGTACTGCATGGCTGTGGATAAAGTTTTTAGACTGATAATCATTGATTATGTTTCACACTGGGTTGATTGGGATTACCAACCAATGTATTCCGTTACTGAAATAGTTGAGTGTTGGATTATTACCAATAAACAAGGTACTTGGTAAATGATAATTGGAGTTATTTCAAAAGGAATATGTATAAGTATCTGCACGAAAAAAATTATCATCATGACTAGCTCACCTGTCATTAGGACAATTATGCTGATTTATGTTATTGTGCAGCATCCATAAGTGTCCTGTCATCCATCTGTTATTGGTCCTAAATACCAAAAATCTTTCCTTTTAAAACTTCTAAATAACTAACAGGAACAAGGTCATGATATTTAATCACAAACATGGGCTACAAGGTTCATTCAAATGGGTAACCTTGACCTACCTTTTCTTTGACCTTTATAAGCCCAAGGTCATGCTATATAATAAGTAGCATGCTGGCATGAGTGAATGGCTACCAGCTGCAGGTTTGTTAAAGAAAGAAAGGGTGTTAATTTTGAATTCTGTAATGATATATGTATGCCGTGATATATCACGCATATGTTTATAGTTATAAGGAGATTAGTTTGGGGAAGTGGGAAGCTTATTTAACTCCACTTTTAAATAAAACCTTGGTTCATGTACTAAATTTATTTGTACATGATACAGTTGATTCCAGAAATATATGAATTTTAGATGTAACCATATTGATATGAAATTTATAGCAGGAAGGATTATATATTAACCAGGAAATGTAATTTTGAATTACTGTATGATATAGGAAACAGGGAATTTGATGATAATACAAATGACATGGGTCATAAACATAAGTGGTTTTCTATTGTAGTGGATTATGGATGCCCTGGTGTGTAATGGTCTGGGAATCTACCTTGGTATGAAGACGCTCAACTACCTGTCTATGAAACCTTACCATTGGAGAGGCATGTGGAACATACCCACGTATAGGTAATTACTTATACAGCACTCAACATGTAAATACAGTAGTACTTATACATGCATTGTACAGGTATTAAAATATGTGTACAGGTAATTACTTACACAGTACTGTACATGTAATTAAATATGGGTACAGGTAATTACTTATACCGTACTGTACATGTAATTAGATACGCGTACAGGTAATTACTTATACAGTACTCTACATGTAAATACATTGTACTTTAATATACAAACAATATACAGGTAATTACTTATACAGTACTGTACATATAAATGCTTATGCATACAATGTACAGGTAATAAAATATGCATAAACAATGTATATAATTAAATATACATACACTCAAGTAATTACAGGTAATTACATATGCATACAATCAGGTAATACTTATACATGTAAAAAATGTAGTTACATTTAAATGTAATTAAGTAATTACTAAATGTATCTATTCATTCATACATGCTGGTAATACTTAAATTACTATAGATATATATATATATGCTGATGCATAATCATACATACAGTACAGGTAATTACTTGTTATACTCACTGATAAATAATCATACATAAAATTACAGGTAATTACTTATACTTGAACATTTACCTTCTTTTGCTTTTACAAATGTTATATTTGTTTTGTTAGTGGGAAGATAAAGAGAGTTGCACTCCAGTTCACGCCATACAGCTGGACAGACTTCGACTGGAAGCCCCTATCCAGCCTCAAACGCTGGTTTGCCATGTTAGGAGTCATTGCCATTGTAAGTATATATCCAGGGACATGACATTTCTAATAATATTATACCCCATGTTTATAACAGTGCCTGTGATTAGCCGAAACACATCACGTGGAAGGGGGACAAAACATCATATCTCCCTGAGGTGCGTGAGCCAGGGAGATAAATATCATACAGGACCGCGTTCCCCCATGGCGACACCCACATTCTGTTGCGAGGGGTTGTCTCCTTTCCAGTTATTTACAAATGGCAGACGAACAGAAACGCAAATGTTTTCGTGCAGTCGAAGAAGCAGAAATAGATAAAATTCTGCAAAACAAGAATGCTCAAAACACGAAAATATCAACAAATGTACATACCAACTGTTTCCAGGAGTTTCTAAAAGAAACTGTCAATAACACCTTGACTTGGAATTGTATCAATTGAGCGACCAGGATCACAGGGGTTTGTGATAAAAATGATATTTCATATCTTCAGTTTATTTTTGAGTATCATCATTACTGATTATTTTTCGGTATAATAAACAATAATAAACAATTTATGGCCCTGGATGCAGGGTAATATGAAGGTTTGTTTACCCTCAGCTCTCATAATTCCCTCGGGCAAGCCCTTGGGAAATATGATACCTTCGGGTAAACAAACCTTCATATTACCCTGCATCCAGGGCCATAAATGCATAGTAACACACTTAGATCACCTTCAAATTGTCTGGATCCAATGTCTATCCTTCAAGCTTTCCTTTAATGTCATGTTGACCTTTGATGTTTTGTCTGGATCCAATGTCTATCCTTCAAGCTTTCCTTTAATGTCATGTTGACCTTTGATGTTTTGTCTGGACCCAATGTCCATCCTTGAAGCGTTCCTTTAATGTCATGTTGACCTTTGATGTTTTGTCTGGACCCAATGTCCATCCTTGAAGCGTTCCTTTAATGTCATGTTGACCTTTGATGTTTTGTCTGGACCCATTGTCCATCCTTCAAGCTTTCCTTTAATGTCATGTTGACCTTTGAAGTCTTGTCCAATGTCTATCCTTCAAGTTTTACTTTAATGTCATGTTGACCTTTGACCCTGGGCATCAGTACTAAAAGTGAAATACAGATATTTTGCCCAAAAAGTTTTCTTTCAAATTGCACTTCTAATCAACGTATACTTCAGATCCTGGCTTCAAGTTTATCATTCCTCACTTTTTTATGAAGCATTTAACATGTTTGACCATGAGATCTTCATAAAGGTCAAGGCCATTTGCATAGAGATATTGGCAATTTTACAACACTCCTTCCTTGGTAGTTTACAGGTATGACCAAATATCAAGATCTAATAAAATGGTTCAGCACATTTGGCTGTCAAACATCTTAAAACAAATCTATGAAACCAGAGAAATTATAATTTTTGTTTTGCATTATTATTTTCTGCACATATATTTGGTTGCTCCTTTGCAGTTCCTACTGGCTGAACTAAACACCTTCTACCTGAAGTTTGTGCTGTGGATTCCACCAGAACATTACCTAAATCTTACACGCCTTGCCCTCTTTTTGTTTATGGGTGCAGCTGCACTGCGGGAGACATTTCAGTACCTAGATGACCCGTAAGTATGAGTTCAAAGGAGGGTTGTGTGTCAGTTGAATATAAATTCTGACAGTAAAATCATAAATCAACCTTTCCATTTCTAGACAAAAGACAAATTGTAACTATCCAGACCTAAGGGTCACTGCCAAGGATATCTGGCATGCTCCTTAAAGCCAAATTATGTTTACCTTTAACCAAGTCTTTAATAAAAGACTTAGTTCGCCACTGATAAATGTCCCCACTTCATCCTTAGATTTTGTCTGAATTAAGAACAAAATTGTCCGTAAAAGCATCATTAAAATTATCAAGTATATATATATATATATAGTCGTTATGTAGGCACTAACATATGTATCTTAAATTGAGATGAAATCCCCATTTTGCTAATTCAGAGACTATAACACTAGTCCAATGCTAGATCTAGCGGTTGAGCTTAGAGAACTTTTCCTGAAGCAAAGTCAGTTACAAACAACTATAGTTGATGTGTTATTTTCAACTGTTTTGCAGACTACTGATAAATTCAATTAAATGTAATAATGAATTTCTGCATATTGGAATGCTTTTCTGCTTGTTGCAGGGCCTGTAAGAAGTTTGGGCGCCAGTCCTGGCTTATAGCAGCCATTATCATCACTGAAGCACTTATTAGTGTAAAGTTTGACTGGCAGACCATCAGTAAACCCCTGCCAACCCATGTCACTCTCCTCTGGATATTCGGTCTGCTGGGCCTGGTTCTTCTGACCGTGTGGAAATTCTATATTTACCGTGACGTCAAAAGTGATGTGCCTTTATCAAAACACTCATCCGAAGGTTCCATCAACTGCCATGAAAATAGTTACTCTAAATTATCAAACAAACAAAAGAATGGTCTAGATGTTAGGCAGCGTTTTCAAACCTCCTGATATTTGTATATTACATATTGAAAGACACACTTCAGAGGTCAAATATTACATATTGAAAGACACACTTCAGAGGTCAAACCATATTGTGCGGATGCCATGTTATCAGAGGACACACCTGATTTGGTGTTGACAGAGGACACAAATGATAGTTGACAGAGCTTACATCTAATTGGCTAGTTGTGGGCAAACTTGATTGGATGCTGGAATAGGTTACGCCCGATTGGTTGTTGGCAAAACTCCCACTTCATTGGTTATTGACAAAGCTAACATCTGATTGGTTGTTAACAGAGATCACATCTTACTGATTGTTGACAAAACTCGCATCTGATTGGTTGTTGACAGAGCTCACATCTGATTTGGTTTGATGTTGACAGAGCTCACATCTGATTGGTTGTTGACAGAGACAGAACCTGATTGAGTGGTGAAAGAGGTTAAATCTGATTGGTTGTTGACAAACTCACAACTGATTGGGTGCTGATGTGTGGTGATAGACATTTGATTTGACACTAGATGAATATGTAGTGAACGAGCTCCCTTGACAACATTTCTTTTTGATAAGCCTCTGACTTGCTCAACTTAGCTTGTTAAGCCTCTGATTTGCTCAATTATAGCTACATAGAGTTTTCACCGATGATAAAACTTTTAATCTAATTTTTTTCATGTTCAAAAAGCAAGTCATATTGAACATTAACAGATATATTTAATACGCACTAAAATCACTCACTGTAACTCAGATATATAAACTCATTCATTTACTTCTGTGAGAAAGTAGCATTACAACAGACAATCAGATAATCCTTACCTTATGAATACCCAAAGTGTCAATGTTTATATTTCAATGATTACTACATGTATGCATTGTCTATATGTCTATATAGTGTTTTATATCAAAATCCTGTTTACTTTATGTAACAGGTTAAATATTGTGCCTTCTTTATTTTTACTCCCAGTTGTCTACAAAGCGTGCTGATGTATTGTTATGACTAATTATATACATATTTTTAGCTTTTGCTTTTTTTAACTTCCTACAAGGATTTACTTTTGTCATTACAAGGTTTTCCACCAGTGTCAAGTTTTCAATATACGTGATGTCATCTTTTATTGGTATGACCGACGTATTCCGTTATCACTCACTCAGTTAATCAATCAAGAATATCTTGTAATTACTGTTTCAGTCAATATTAAATTACTGTAAACAAAGACTTCATTGATATGCACACTGCTGCTACCAACTGTTTAGATTCCTGTTGTTGGGGAAATAGAAACTAGTCTGTCAATTTATTATCCTCTTTGAACATACAGTAAGTCTGTACACCATGAGATTTACTTCAGGGTTAATTCTAATTTCCCAAGTTGAAAATAATATTATCAAACATTATAGAGTCCCAGGAAGTTGATATTTGGTCTGTAGCATGCTTAGGGTGAAGGGCTACCAAGTTAGTTCAAATGAATGACATTGGCCTTCATTCAAGATCACAGTGGTCAAATATGCTAAAAAAAAATTAAACCACTCCTTCTCAATAACCAAGAGTCCCAGGGAGTTGATATTGGGTCTGTAGCATGCCGGGATGAAGGGCTACCAAGTTTGTTCAAATGAATGACCTTGACCTTCATTTAAGGTAACAGGGATCGAATAGGCTGAAATCTTTAAACAACTTCTTCTCAATAACCGAGAGTCCCATGGAATTGATATTTGGTCTGTAGTATGCTGGGATGAAGGACTACCAAGTTGGTTCAAATGAATGACCTTGGCCTTCATTCAAGGTCACAGGGATCAAATAGGCTGAAATCTTTAAACAACTTTTCTCAATAACCAAGAGTCCCAGGGAGTTGATATTGGGTCTGTAGCATGCTGGGATTAAAGGGCTACCAAGTTTGTTCAAATGAATGACCCTGACTCACATTCAAGGTCACGTCAGCCAAGTATGCTTAAATCTTTAAATGACTTCTGAATAGCCAAAGTGCCGAGACATTATATTGGCCCTATAGCATGCTTTCAAATAACTGCAGGATCCATATATGAAAAGATCACTGCATTGCAGGTGAGCGATTCAGGCTCATTGGGCCCTTGTTGAAAATACCAGTAAAACAACCTGATCTGTCTTTTTACTAAAAATGTATCCAGGTCAGAAATTGTTTAGCTTATGAAATAAGATGTTGAGGCAGTATTTGTTATTTCATATGTTCAGCATTTTTACTAGTAATATCACAGTAAGAACCGAAGGGACCATTTTTCTCTTACTGTGGATAAGGATATCCTTACCTTAGGGTTGAGACAAGCTACAACATTCTCAACAATTGTATGACATTATGGCACCAAATACAATGACGTCATATCAAGACTTTCTTGCATTGATGTAGCTTCAGTATCAGATACAAAATATGCTAAACAAGGTGAGAGAAAAATAATCATACATCCCTTTGGAAGTGAGTTGGGGGATCTAAACCAGAGTGGTAATTAAGATTCTTAAGCTGCTAAATACTTGACAATATTAAGCCTCTCGTTTGACAACTTTAGAATCTTCTGCCTTTGGTTAAGATTAACCGTCTCACTCCCAAAGGATGAGAGCTAGATTTCCTAAGGGGTGAAAGATTCTATTAATAATTGTATCTATTAAAATGTTAACACCACATGCCTTTTGCTATATTTTATATTTACTTAGTATATTAAGGGACCAAATTATCATTATATTTATTGAACTGTTCTGTTATTGGAATGTTCTGTAACCAAAATGTGCCTTTTTTTGCTATGTTTTCTACAACATGACATAGATGTCACACATCTAGTTTATTCAGGCATATGTTCTATTGTGATGGAATGAAACCCTCCATGACCTATACCTATGTATATATATTTACATATCTAGTACATATTGCAATATACTTGTAGCTATAATATATATAAAGATATACATGTACATGTATCACACATATATATTATCTGCTGTAAGTACACATACAAAAAAAAATCTTTATGTGACATTTTTTTGTCCTTTAAGTGAATTTTCTACGGGATAACTGAAGTGTTTCATTGGTATAAATAAAAGAGGATTAAAAACCTGCTAAAGAAACTAAAATCTGACAAGTTATATAAATTATGATACTGTATTTATCATGAAATATGCTCTCTCTCCTGTTAAAAATGGGGGGAAAACTTATTTGTGAATAACTTTTAGCTGATGATTCTGCAAAAATAAAAAGGGGGCTTATTTGTGAACATGGGCTTATTTGCAGATAAATAATGTATGTACATTTTGTACATGTATTTGTATAACTTCAGCAGAGAATGTGCATGTTGTTTGTACAAATGTAATTAAATCATTATCTGTTTATTTTTAATGTAGGTTTTATATATTTTGTTTATTATTTAAAATCCACCAGAAATTCAAAACAATGATATTGTATACATGCATCATGTTCTTAGTCTAATGCTCATCTAAGACTGCCATGAAGTTAAAATCTCTGTATATATTACGTGATCAGAGCATGTCCTGGGATGGAGTTGGACCCTATCTATCAATGGCTTTAAAACAAATATAAACATCATTACAGTTGTGGTGAAGGTCAGTTTAAATTCTTCTTTATACACAACACAACAAACAGTATGAAGTTCAAAAATGTATTGATTGGATCCAATAACTTGTTCAGGTTCACATTAATTATTAAATTTTTGGCATTCTTAGGGGCTGCTCATTCTTATAACTAAATTACATCAACACAACTAACAATATTACATAATTAAATTGACCCGCTACTAAGCTAAAACAGATACACTTAAACAATTAAAATACTAATGATACTAGAGGGGCATGCAACCCCCAAGCTTGAGCGATCACAAGCTTAGATAGCTATGACTGAATAAAGAAAGGAGAGATCCCTAGCTTAAGTGATCTCGAGCCACCGAGTAGGCAGCTGGTAGCTATAATAGCAGGCGACTCTGCTAAGACTGTTTCAGATGGGGCGACCACCGAGCTTGAGCGATCCCAAGCTTATCATCTACATAAAAAATAGATACACAAAACATAATATAATGAATTGGGGGCAAGAAATTCCCTGAATTACAAGTTCAAATCGAAAGAGGTTACATATGAAAAAGTAACCGAATGAGAGCCCCCAAGAAAGTTGAATTAGTACATAAAATCATACACACTATTTTTCATTCAGAAGTACACATGACAAGGAAAGTGTCCTGCTGGATGTCTTCGTCAGTGTCCTGCTGGATGTCTTCGTCAGTGTCCTGCTGGATGTCTTCGTCAGTGTCCTGCTGGATGTCTTCGTCAGTATGGTTCAGTGAGGTAGCACTATAAGTCAGCTTCAATTCCACTCTATCACAAGGTGACAAACACAAATTCAAACATACCACCGCCAACAAAACACAAACATAAACCTCACACATATATCTCGCTCACATGGGAGGTTATCCATAAATGATCACAGCTGTTGATAGGACATTAAACAATACAAAACCAAAAAAATAAATAATACGAAAATCTAGATGTCCACTTAATGCTGGTACAAAGCTTTTAATTCACTTCCTAACCATATTGTATGTTTTATATTACGATCAACCCACCATCAACCCATTACCATCAATCCCTTCAGTAATGTTTTGAATTAAAAATAAGTCTGCTAGTGAATTTTATTGATTTTCTTTTTTGAATCATAAATATTTTAGTTTTATAGTTATAAAAATGCGTTTAATGTGCACATGTCGCATGCATTGTTTTCTAGCATGATTAAAATGCTTTCTAACCAGGAAGTTGCTTCAGTGCCTCTGTATTGTTCAGCAGTCATTGTGTTTACAAACATGTACCTGCACATCATTTATGATATTTAGCATATTATGTGACCAGTAGAGATTGATTGCTGAATTAGAGGTAGAATTCCATTATTTATTTTACATTCCGTGTATCAGATATAAAACTTTATTGTTTGAAAATATTAGCATTTGAATTGTTTAAATATGTGCCATAAAGACCAGTTTACTACACCAATTTGAATACCAATGAATTCAGCAGTGATCATTACATTTTAAATGTCAGTAATATACTGGATGTCAATAGAAAACATAGATTTATTATGTCATTAGAGCAGGATATATCTAATATGGCATTGGAAAATATGTATTTTAATTTATCAACAGAAAATATATCTTTTAATTTATCAACAGAAAAACATATTTTTTAATTTATCAACAGAAAATATATCTTTTAATTTATCAACAGAAAATATATCTTTTAATGTGTCAGAAAAAAATTGTCTTTTAATATAATGTCAGCAAAAATATGTCAACAGAAAATATGTCTTTTTAATATATCAACAGAAAATTGGAGATACCTAATACAATGTGCATGTCAAGAGAAAAGTTGGCATGTAATATGAAAACAGGAGGTATCTAATTTGTCAACAAAAATATGTCAATTAATAATATACCAACAGAAAAAAATCTGTATATGTCAACAGAAAACAGGAAAGCATTTTACACAGAAAATGTTATTTATTATGTGAACAAAAACATTATTTTTTATACTGTATGTCAACAGATGTTAGGATACTATTATGTCGGCAAACATTGGAGGCTATTTAATTTCTCAACAGAAAATATTACTTTATTGTGTCAACAGAAAACAGTAAACATCTAGTATGTCCAAAATAATGTCATTTATTTTGTTAACAGAAAACAGGACAGTATCTATACATTAATATGTCAAAATACATTATTTTTCAAGTCAAACTTTTTTCCTTCTTTTTAGTGACGGGACAACTTTTTATCTTAAACAATATGCTGAAATAAGCCCCCTCCCCTAGTGTAAAGTTTAGTACCATATTTATCATTAAATAAGCCCCCTCCCCTAGTGTAAAGTTTAGTACCATATTTATCATTAAATAAGCCCCCTCCCCTAGTGTTAAAGTAAACTACTGTATTATCACAAAGTAAGCCCCCTACACCAGTGTAAAGTAAACTACTGTATTATCACCAAGTAAGCCCCCTACACCAGTGTAAAAGTAAACTACTGTATTATCACAAAGTAAGCCCCCTACACCAGTGTAAAAGTTAAATACTGTATTATCACAAAGTAAGCCCCCTACACCAGTGTAAAAGTAAACTACTGTTTTATCACTATTTAGTAAGCCCCTCCTCTAGTGTAAAAGTAAACTACTGTATTATAACAAAGTAAGCCCCCTACACCAGTGTAAAAGTTAAATACTGTATTATCACAAAGTAAGCCCCCTACACCAGTGTAAAAGTTAACTACTGTATTATCACCAAGTAAGCCCCCTACACCAGTGTAAAAGTTAAATACTGTATTATCACAAAGTAAGCCCCCTACACCAGTGTAAAAGTTAACTACTGTATTATCACAAAGTAAGCCCCCTACACCAGTGTAAAAGTTAAATACTGTATTATCACCAAGTAAGCCCCCTACACCAGTGTAAAAGTAAACTACTGTATTATCACAAAGTAAGCCCCCTACACCAGTGTAAAAGTTAAATACTGTATTATCACAAAGTAAGCCCCCTACACCAGTGTAAAAGTAAACTACTGTATTATCACTATTTAGTAAGCCCCTCCTCTAGTGTAAAAGTAAACTACTGTATTATAACAAAGTAAGCCCCCTACACCAGTGTAAAAGTTAAATACTGTATTATCACAAAGTAAGCCCCCTACACCAGTGTAAAAGTTAACTACTGTATTATCACCAAGTAAGCCCCCTACACCAGTGTAAAAGTTAAATACTGTATTATCACAAAGTAAGCCCCCTACACCAGTGTAAAAGTTAACTACTGTATTATCACCAAGTAAGCCCCCTACACCAGTGTAAAAGTTAAATACTGTATTATCACAAAGTAAGCCCCCTACACCAGTGTAAAAGTTAAATACTGTATTATCACAAAGTAAGCCCCCTACACCAGTGTAAAAGTAAACTACTGTATTATCACTATTTAGTAAGCCCCTCCTCTAGTGTAAAAGTAAACTACTGTATTATCACAAAGTAAGCCCCCTACACCAGTGTAAAAGTTAAATACTGTATTATCACAAAGTAAGCCCCCTACACCAGTGTAAAAGTTAAATACTGTATTATCAAAAAGTAAGCCCCCTACACCAGTGTAAAAGTTAACTACTGTATTATCAAAAAGTTAAAGCCCCCTACATCAGTGTAAAAGTTAACTACTGTATTATCACCAAATAAGCCCCCTACACCAGTGTAAAGTAAACTACTGTATTATCACCAAGTAAGCCCCCTACACCAGTGTAAAAGTTAACTACTGTATTATCACCAAGTAAGCCCCCTACACTAGTGTAAAAGTTAAATACTGTATTATCACCAAGTAAGCCCCCTACACCAGTGTAAAAATTAATCACATTTTTTCTCAGATAATGAGAGCTTATTTGTGAAACACTTTAAGCTTAATTATGGTAAATGTTGCGCCTACACAATCAAAGAGTAATTACAACATGTTCCCCTGTTATTTACTTAAATTTACATGTATATTGTGTTGTTATTTTAACCAAAGAAACTTTTAATGTGATTTGTTTATGGACTTATTAGATTATTTTAAGTGCTTCACATGTATACAACAAAGTGTCCTTTGCATGTACACATTATACAAGGCACAAATATTTAATCCAAATGTGTTTCTAATGTGGAGAAATTCATTCAGTTTTAATTTAACTTTACATTTTTTAATAAATGTGTTATTTATAATGTTTATTAGTTGAATAATAATCAAATTATTATTTCTGATAATCTTTTAAACTGTACAGGTGGTTAAAATTTTTGAATATGTGTAATGACATTTCTACCACAATACCTGTGTTATTCCACTCTCAAGCCATTGTATAAATGTGCCAACTGTTGGATAAATATATGTTATATACCACTAGTGGTATATGACTTTCCGGTCTTTTGATTGGTCAAGAATTCGAACTTTGACCCAAGCTGCAATTGTTATTGACGTCATGAATAATCGAATGACGTCACATCACCGGGTCCCGGACGTCACCATTACGCTTTATTTGCATACGCGAAATTCTACTTGGCCACGTTTCCCTTTGATTCAAGCTGATATTATTGAGGTAGAAACATTTAGTGACATGACTCGTGATTGTTGGATATGGAATTTATTTCACACTCGTAAGTTATTTTTCAAAAGTTGCAAAAGACACTCCCTAAAGCTCGTGTCTTTTGTAACTTTTAAAAAATAAGTGAGTGTGAAATAAATTCCATATCCAACAACCACTCATTGTGTAACCTTTATTTACATGTATAGTACAGTGATACTGATTAATGGTTTATCACAATTGAGTTAGTCTTACATTAAAATATTTAGTGCATAGCTGATTTTAAACAAATCTTAATTACCGGTAGCACATTATAATGAATTGGAGCACCCACAATACCTGGCATGGAAATAAATATAAAAAACTGCAATTAGCACAATTGTAATTTAGCAAAATACTTTCAGCGTTAAAATAAGATAACATAATAACGCTAAAATACATCAACATGACGAATATGATGTACAGAGTACCCCACCAAGTCTATCAGAACAGTTGTTAGGTGTACATGTTTGATGACTGTAATACAGAAGTAGTACTCTGTATTAAAATTAAATCTATGATTGTCACATCAAAATTCACAGACTTATTTTTCAGATAATTTGAGAGTATGGTGTATTCATTAGACCTATACAAATAATTGTAATTTTAATTTGTTTGTATAGAACCCATGAATATCAACATATGATTTCTAAACATATTGTATTGAATTTACCATTGTGATATACATTTGTACTTGAATTTACATACATGCAGAGACATAACATATACTGTATAATGTTATGTCCCTGGTCCATGTAGCCAGGTTTCTGAAGTATTTTACTTACAGTATAAGAATACAAAATTACTATCAAGTTAAAATGTATTGTTAACAGTGGAACAATTTTTTTTATTATCTTTTTTTTTATTTTCCCTACCTGTAAAACCCATTGCTTGATTATATTTTACGTTAGAATAAATTAATAGGAGTTAACACCCGGATAAATTAATAGGAGTTAACACCCGGAATTAAGGTTTTGTATGAAATATACCAAGCCAATCCCGATAAATAAATGCTCCAGATATTAACTTGATAAGACACTATTAAAAGTGCAACTAACCCTGTGATTTAAATACCACCAATTCTAGAACGCATTGCAACATTGCTAAGGGAGATAACTCTTGCATTTTTATGTTTCAAATCTGGTCTAAAGAACTCGAATTTTCTAACGTTAACAACTGTCTTTAGATATTGTTCGATGTAGTATAACCTGTATATCAGATTTTTATACCAGATTATGTCTATGGACTTTACCATTGTGTCCTGATATCCAATGCATTGTGTTGGTTTGTTGAGGAGACAATCGGTTAGCGTTATGCATAGTATACCCTCTATGAGGAAATGTTTGTGAAGAATTAAGTTCCCGTCAGTTTTGGCGTTTTTCTTTTATTGTAATATTTGTATGAGGTAGTCTGTGTATTTCCAGAGAACTGTTAATTGTTAAGGGTTAAATATAAGCATGTTGGATCTTTTTTCAGTTTCATTGACTTGTTAATTGTCCTCACAGGTCTTTGATTCATGTTCAATAAAGCTTTTACATATTTAATAAAAATGTATTTTGTTATGTGTTAAAATTTTGGGGAAATGATTGATTACTAAATGAATGATTTAGTTAAAATGGAGAAGACAGACCCCAAAAACTGTCTGCTTGTCCTGAGACCTACAATACATGTCTTCAAATATACATTTACATGTCTTCCAAACACACTTCACTTCCTCTGTCTACCCATACAAAACATATCTGACCTCCGAATTTCAACCGTTATAATATCAAGTAGTAGCCAATGTTTAAATACAATGTATGATATGTTCACAATTAGTCAAATGGTTATTAGCCCGAGTTTCCTCTGGTGGCCCTGACACCAGACATGGGTGTCGGGACCAGAGGAAACTCGGGCTAATGGTAATCAGTTGGGTTAACGTTATGTGTGATGTTTCAGTGTCATGCTTAAATGCAATCTAATGGAAATATAGATGGTCATTCTCACTACGTTACACACTACGTTACACTGAGAATGGCCATCTAGATTTTAGATTGGTGTAAATGTGGATCAAATCAATACAGCTAATATTGTTGCGATTTAAAAGATAATATTGACAAAATAAATAAGTTCCTCGTGTAGACAAATCACCACGTGCCCTCAGAGCCAAGATAATGAATTGCCCCAACCGCGTTAGTTTGTCAGTCGTACGTTGTATTTGTTTTAAAGATAGAAATGTAGATGTTGATAAATTACTTCATTAACTGCGGTTCTCTTAATACTGATATATAGGCGTGTATATATATAGTTATCGTTAAAACTGGATGTCATGGATGTGAAGTGGTTTGTTCGATATTATTCATTTATGGTACGCTGACGAGAACCACGCGAGGATTTATGACATATTAATCTCGGCGGACAGCCAGTTTTGATATTAGATTGCTAGACCCGAATAAAATCCAATATCGATTAGGCAACGCTGGGCATAACTGTTTTTTTATTTTATTTTTTTTTTTATTTTATTTTTTTTATAAAACCACCATGGGGTTTAAGTGTATAAAATATAACATATATGTACCAGGCCACTAACATGCTTTAATTTGGTTTATTGTGTTCAACGTCCTACTAACAGCCAGAGCATGCCAGGTTTTGGAGGTGGAGGGAAGCCGGAGTGCTCCAAGAAAAACCACAAGCCAACGGTCAGTACCAGGCAACTGCCCCATGTGGGTTTCGAACTAGCGACCCAGAAATGGAGGCCAAGTGATAAAGTGTCGGGACACCCTAGATGTGCAATATTGAGTATAAACGACGCTATCTGTGCACCTTGAAACATATTTTTGGATTAAGTTCATTTCTGGTACAGGTTCATTTTCTGACCCTCTACATCAGACTCAAAAGCAAATATAATTAAAGTACACGATAACAATGTTTGTATGTGTATCCACATCTCGCTAATAAATTGGCCTAAAATGTTCCAATCAAATGTTCAATGATATACATGTATATAAGTGTTCATTCATTAAGAATGACACTACAGAACAAGAATAGGAACGTTGTATGTTCGCTTTGGACCACAGGCGCTTGCATAGAAAATGAGAATTAAAAAAAATGATATCAGTGGTATGTGTACTGTGTAATACTTAACAGATTACACATAGCACTGTCATATAAAACAAATGAAAATCACATTTTCTATGCAAGCGCCTGTGGTTTGGAAATGTTTTGATTGCATCCATATTCCTCTCCCCCATCCCGCAACCACAGGGGCTCGGTTTCGGGATTTTGAGTAAAACAAAGTAACATATGACATCAGTTAACAACCACAACACTATATATTCTGAAACCTCATAAAATCGTTATAAAAAATGTTTTATGCGTCGATTACCCCAATTCTATAACATTTCAGATTGTATATATGTTGTGGTTGTTAGTGATGTCCAGTCACCGTTACCCAGAATCCCCGAAACCGAGGCCCTGTGTCCACAACTACCTCCAGTTTACCCAGTCTACGGTTGGGTATAAACCATTTGATGAAAATCTGTCAGTATTTGGTTATTTGGTTTCGACCAATTTGAAATTTAAAAGAAGACATTAGACACGCGCATGGCAAGTAGTTTTGAGAAAAGTGTTGGATTAAGAGTGAAGTTAAAAAAATAATCATCCACGTGACCTTCAATTGGTTTCTGATGACAATAACATCATGAAAGCCAAATGCTTGCAGGCTGATATCAAAACCACATCTGACCAACAAAAAGGCGTTTTTTTTTCTCTGAAAACAATATTCAGTGTCACAGGCATACGTCTGTTGCCTCTGGTTAGACATACTTTAGACATGTTGACAGGTAAACGTCACACCAGACAACTATCTGTCAGCCTGTATAAAGTATGATGCTGTGGCCAGAGGACACTTGTCTGTTCATCATAGTTAGAGATATCGTTAAGGTTTTTGTTTTCAATCCAGTATTGCTCCTAAATGAGTCAACCACTTTGTTGTTGACAATATTGCCCCATTTCATTGTTTTTTTCCTGTAAATACAGCACGTTGTCAACAACACAGGGACATATGTTTCTATACTCTGGTGTATTAGCACACTTCCAGACGTTTTGGGAGCTAATTCGGAAAAAATATTACCCCTCTATGTGATAATGAGCATCGAAGGATGGCATTTTACGCAATTTTAATCTAGTCTACCACATCCCCCCGCAGAAATAAAAATAATGGGGGGTTGGGGGGGCATCTAGAAATGTGCTTTATACACCATTCACATAGACTGGAACAGATTCCAGGTCCCTGTGGTCAATAATGTGACATATCTCTTCCACTTTCAAAATGCAAAAGTCTCGGTAAATGGTACATTGCTCCAATCTTTGCGAAAACGAGGTTACCCGAGAATCTAAACATGTAGGGCAATCTCGATTTGTTACTATGCGGCATTTCGAGATCTTGTTGTGCAAGACATAAAATGCTACGTCGCCGACAGCCTTTACACTTTTTCTATGCATCTTCATTTTGAAATGGCCCTTTAAATAGGCAGTGTATTGATAAGAGAGGGATTTTGGCGGTCGCCATTGTATGATGTTCTTGGTTTCTTTCTCCTCTTTTACTGAAATGTGGCACTCACAATACTATACTCTAGAGGTAAAGACTCAACAAACCAGACAAATAGCGAAAACTAACTTCAACAGTCAAAATTCAAAGATGACCTCCCGTCGGCCATTTTTTCCGAACAGTTTCAGGTTCGAGGAAAACCTATATATATAAAGTTTGTGAATGATCCTTCTAAGAAATATAGTTAGCTGTCAAAATCCAAGATGGCTGGCCCATTTCAAAGCTAACAAGCATAGTTAGGGTTAGAGAGAAGATCACGCATAACAATTGTTGAGTGCTAGTTAGCGAGAATAATATTTTAATGCCAAAATCCAAGATGGCCACTTGTTGTTCATTGTATTGTCTTGATCGATTTTAAAACTGAACAGAAACAAGAAAAGATATCCACTCGGAAAGTCTCAAGGATAGCTATAACAAACTGTGACAATCGGAACCCCTCTACATTTTCTTCGAAACTTCACAGACGGAGGCGAGCTGTTCCGATGGTGACTGTGAAAATCCTTAGCTTTCGATTTGTTTTAAAAGTAAACGTGCTCAACTGGGATCTTAGGGGAATCTACATATGAAGTTTATGACATATCTTTCACATACTTCTCAAGAAATTAGAGAAAACAGAGATCGCTTAAGGACGAACCACAGAGGAAGGGCGATTTGTGGAGACGACCATCAGAACATGGTTGGCTAATGATACACAAGCAGATCTTTAATAGCGGTGTATAATTTAATACATATATTTTCTCAAGGCAAGAAATTCAAACATTGTACAAATATTGTATAATTAACATTTAAATACAGGTTTTTAATTTTTTGCACATTTAAAAGTAAAAATTGAAATAATCTCAAGTTTGAAGGTTACCACATGCATATGGCATCTACGCAGTCAGAACATTATGCATGGCCCAAAAAAGAGAGATTTGGCGTTCTAGCGAGCAGTGACGTTTCTCGTAAATGTCGTCACATCCTCCGCTGTGACCTTCATATCGGAGTATTTTCCATAAAATGTCCATGTATGGTAAAATTTTCAAAGATAATCATCTGTTTTCATCCTTCATGAATAGTGTTACGTCATATTGACTGCTAGTACGATTACGTCACCAGCGGAATATTACAATTGCCTCAATTCATAATGGACATAAATAAAGCTGCTGCACATATTTAACCTAATAAATGCATATACAGTGTACATGTAAAACACGAAACGGAACTAATAACTTAGAGAACAATGACGGAGCGCAGGATGAAAATAGTACCGCAGAGCGCCATACTTTCTCATTATCTGTGACCTTGACCGTTGCATGTTAAGAGCAGCGTTTAGTTGCATCGTAGCTAACGTTATCGTCTCATCACCCGCGAAACTCCGCACGGTCCCATAGGTGCGCTCAAGCACAGTGCGCCCTATCGTCCCGTCATTGGCGACCCCTCACGTCCCTGTGTGTAATGTCCCACCGCCAACGCTTTTAGGTAAGGCGCTTCTATGAGTAGTTTTCCACTATCTGAGAAGAATGCCTTCACGGCTGTCGGTTCGACAGTGTCTGGTAGACTAATTTCCCGGTTTAGTTCCTTCGTCGACGTCCTCGTTCCGATCCTTTCTTCTCTGCGAGCGCTTATCATCAATTTCTGATCAACTGTTTTAATTGTTAGTTCTTCTGGACTAAAATCTTCAATGTCAATTTCCACTCTGTATTTGCGTTCTCCTTCAGTATTGGCGGGTGAACCGGAACCGCTTCGCGTATCAATCTTGGATGAGGACGAGGTCACGTTACTTGTTGAGAATGTTTGTGGAGAGAACGGCATGGAGTGAGCTGGATTTACTGACCCCATGGGAGGCGTGCTGGGGTTAAACGACTGTACATTTCCCTTGGGTGACATGAATGTCTTGAAGGTGGACGTATGTGTTGTTGGATTGGGACCGCCAGAGGGCGCTGCAGGTGGAGGAGGCGGTGCAGCTGCGGCTACAGAAGGTGATGCTGTTGGAATGATCCTTTGAGCAGCACCTCGGTTGTCTGTGATGGGTGGGTATTGTGGGGTAGGGAGGGGCGCCTCCACCGTGAGGATACCATCGGACGAAATGGTACACCCAAGGGACATTGGATCCACTTCCCGGGGAATATTAACTTCCCGACTGAACTCTCGACACACTGATTTCCCCTCATTCTTTTCCTCGTGTTTGGCGGTCACGATTAATTTATCAGCGTCCATTTTTACATTCACTTCATCAGGTTTGTAATCCTTTACGTTAAACATGGCTCGATACACTGGCTGGCCGTTCTGATCTTTGTCTATGGTTGTCCGTGCGTCCGACGAACCCCGACTGTCCGCTATCCCGAGCCGGTCAGTCATCGATTCCAGTTTATTATCGTCCGGCTTCATGTGGAAGAAGTCTGTCCGCATGCTGTCGATCTCGGTCTCCCATTCCTTCCGGCGACGCTCCATGTCTTTCTCCATATCTTCCCAAATCTTACTCTGTCTCTCCTCGAAACTCAGGTCGTCCTGATGTATCGGAATCCTGTGAGCCATTCCCTTACGTCTGAAGTCAGCCAGTAGATCTGGAAATATACAACACAATTCAACATGAGTGCATTGTGATTATATAAGCTCACTACATTTACACGACTAGGAGTCACCCTGATGTGTCAGTGAGTCAATATAACGACAAGAACAGGAGTTACCCTATCAAATTACCTGGGCATAGGAGTCGGCGAGTGACCATAACACAGTACACGGATTAGAATCACAGAATTAGCTAATTAATGACACTTCTTCGTTATTTCTTTAATGAGTTATGGTTACATCATGACATACTGGTAGATTCAACATAACAAGTCAACTCCGTCATTCAACTAGTTACCTAATACGTCATCAAGGCGCGAAATCACGTGATATAAAGAGATCCAAAAGGAGGCTCCAAATGAGATTTTGTAAACAAGACTAGTCATGGTGAAAATTTTGTTATTCTGTCTAGAGAACACTACTGACAGTATAACCTGCCGTAGACGAGTCGAAAGTCAGCATATTATCTCCGATTACTTCGCAAAACACGTTCGATATACTAAAACAGAGACCTATATTAATTTAGTATATAGGTCTCTGACTAAAACTACCCTCATATGTCCGAATGAAATTGTCTGTGAAGTAATTAAGGTGTTTGATTGAATGTCATAGACGTCTGGTTATTGTGCATAACTGTAGTACGTTAAGGTCACAATAAACATGAACTATACATATATATGTGATTTACATGGTTGATCAAGATTCAAGACTGGTATTTAGTTTTGCTCATCGGCGTTACCCAATTTAAGACTATCGTTCTTTATCAAACGGTATCACGTGATCGCACACCGAATTGAATATCAAGCGAGACTCTTAGTTGAGCAAATTTGTATTGCAAAAGTGAGTAAAGCGATTAAAAATACAAAAGGAAATAAGATTGTCCATGGAATACAACCACAATTCATAACAAACGTCGATGGAGAATACAGAGAATGCACATCTATTGAAACTAGATATATCGTAACTCACAATCTCGTTCGATGTGACCAAATACGAAAATTCATGTAAAAGTGTAATTGGAATTCAATTACTGGCTGGGGTAGTACTGTGGTGTTTGAGGACAGCATTTCAGTGTGTGTCACTTATATCGTGTTATGTGGCGTCACGAATGCACGTACAGGGTCCAGATACACTTGACATTTCAAAACCATTTGTCGTCTCATTCTTCAAATTAACCTGTTGTACATGTGAACACAGACTGTGGTCACCCACGTACTCAATCTTACAGGGACCCCAAAATCGCTACTGTCTATGTATATTTGGACATATCCAAAATAAAGTTATAAGATAGAACTCCGTATCAAGATACATGTATCATATCATACATAGAAGTTATAAGATTTTAATTATGATAAGTCGAAAACAAGAATATGCTGTTGTATATTTTTTATAATATACCAAAAGTTACGTTTCGGCCTCGTAAGAAATCTAAATTTTATGACTTTGTTATTGTTTAGGTCACCTGTGACGTAGTTTCCCCACCGTGCTATTGCAATCGTCTTGTTGTCCGGCGTCGTGTGTCGTCCGTCGTCCGTCGAAAACAATTTACATTTTCGACTTATTCTCAAAAACCTAGAGGCACAGGGTTATGATATTGGACCAGAATCATTCTGGAATCAATTATCTTGACCTTCGTTCAAGGTCACAGGGGTCAAATGTCTTAAACCCTTTAAATGACTTCTTCTCAATGACCAAGAGGCATAGGACCATGGTATTTGGACAGTAGCATGCTGAGATGAAGGCCTTGCAAGTTTTTTTTTTGTTTTTTTGTTTTTGTTTTTGTTTTTGTTGTTTTTTCAAATGAATGACATTGACCTAGGCTACTTTCAAAGCCAAATGTATCAAATGTCCTCAGATCTTTAAACGACTTTTTCTCAATAACCAAGAGGCACAGGGTCATGGTTTGGTTTGGTTTATTTTGTTTAACGTCCTATTAACAGCTAAGGTCATTTAAGGACGGCCTCCCGTGCGTGCGACATGCATGCGTGTGGTGAGTGCGTATGTGTGTTTTGGGAAGCTGCGGTATGTTTGTGTTAAGTCTCCTTATGATAGGCCGGATCTTTTGCCGATTTAGAGTGCTACCTCACTGAAGCATACTGCCGAAGACACCCAGCAGCACACCCCAGGTCATGGAGTAGGGCCAGTAGCATGCTTGGATGCATGAAGAACTATCAAGTTTGTTCAAATGAATGACCTACTTTCAAGGTCACAGGGCTGAGACGTGTTTAATGCTGGTTAAATAGCAAAACATCATTTATCGGTGTACACTTAGAACTAGCGTGACCGTTAAGGCCCCGGGCCTCTTGCTTCATTAGCTGTTGCAAATATCAAAAATATACAAAATGCCTATTTCTATATCATACATTTTGTAAGTGCCATTTCTTTATTTCGGTGACAAGCAGTTTATAATCTACACCCATTAAAAAGTTAGGTCCAAATACAGTCATTCTCGGGCCCCATCGGCTGTCAAGCTAATCGATCAACCGACAGGAGGAAACGAAGGGGAATAACTCTGGTAAATCAAAATGGAAAATACCTAGACTGTAATATAATACAGTAAGTGAATTCATGTGAAATGCTAACCCGATTTTCCTCTGGCCCTGATACTAGATTTGGACATTCTGACAGGTACATTTACATATAATATATATATATATATATATAGTGTTCAAGTCTGGTGCCAAGGCCAGAGGAAACTCGGGCAAGTGCAATGTTTTTACGCATAAATTTCATTATATATAAATCTCATGGTGATCAAGGGCCCCCTGCCACCGGCCATGCCCGTCGTCACTCGAGCGAATTTAAAGAGTGAAACTACCTAGGGGGTGGGCGGTAATATAAGCTCTCGTGCAAACACCAACCCAACATAACGCGACATCTGAGCACGCATTGTCAACTTCACGTTAAACGACGTGAAAGGATAAACTCAACAACCTTCTCTAACACATACCCTAAATATTCCCGCCGAAATACACAAATCATTGTTTTGGTGACGATTTTTGTTTTATGTGTTGGAGCATAGGCGTCTGCATCTAGTTAGTATTTATAGAAACAGATATTAGCCCCTACCTCTACGATATTGTTGATAAAGTAGTAGTAGAGGTAGTCCGGGTTTCCTCTTGGGTGTCAGGGCCAGAGGAAACTCGGGCTAGAGTAGAGGCTTATATATATATTTTAAATACTTACCAGAAACATGTTTTTCTATAAAAATTTAACAGATACACACGCCTGTGATGGAAACAACATATGAATTCGTTATCATAATAAGTTGACTAGCCTTAAACAAATAATTCAACACGATATGCTAGTGTTCAAGGTATGTTTTGAATATAGACATAATGATAAAACCCTATTTACTTAGAGCTCGCGTACTAATCTTACTCTACGAGTTCCGTCTGTATACATTTAAATACCAAACTATCTCAAGGAGAAGATTGCATCAACAAAAATCTACACTATCCTTTATGGTTAATAAAAAACAGCCGTAGAACAGGCAAGAAAATGTTTACATGAAGTATACATTACAATTACTAAATATACTCCGGGCATTGTGTACTTGTATGTTAACTGGTTAGCATTCTTTACCATTGAATCATTATATAGTTACAAAAAAAATTAAAGTATTAAATAAATACTTATAGAGCTGTCTGTATAAGGAACACTGAACACCCTAAACCCATACTCTACATTACACATATATATAGCCCGAGTTTCCTCTGGACATGGTGTCAGAGCCAGAGGAAACTCGGGCTACATTATAAACAGACAGAGACTCTGATACAGAGTGGTAAAATTACAGGGACTTGGCTTAATTGTATATAAATATACTGATATCTTAATACCCATTGTGACGAGTCCCTGTTCAGACCTCGCCGTTTCAATCTAATTCATCAATGGATACTTTCAACAGCTGCTTCCACGTTCCAGAATTCTCGACCATTGCCAGGCTCCTATATATAGCTTGCTTTCATTCACGTAATCCATCACCAATGCCCCCCTCCCCGTCTCAACCTCACTGCCACCAAACACACACGCATACACACCCTCCCCCAACAAATATCTACTCGTCATACACACCCTCCCCCAACAAATGGTTCATTCCCACTCAGCCAACATGTTGTTTTTGCTATATAAACATTACCTGAGTTTACCTGTGGAAAATGTAGGTATAGTCTGTTTCAGTATACGTATACATGGGACTCAAGGGTGACTAACAATAAAAGTGAAGAAAATGTTTAAGAATACATTTAAAAGTAAAATATACATTCATATATACGTATTAATAACAGAATACATTATAGTGATAATTTATTATTTATATTGATAATGATATTACACAACACTTTAAAAATGAAATAATGGAAAAAATCTTTCATAATTAAAAATGCACCATATACAGGTACCAATGATATAAAGTGTACCTTCAATTATTTTTTCTTGTTTTCCCCCTTTCTATAAGATATGATTACTATGTTATAATAAGCAACTAATGTCTTACTAATTGAGTTATTGTTTCAAAAAAAAAATAAAGGTGCATTTTGTTATACTGTAATCACATAAAGAGTTAACGGCACAAACTTCCATGATATGTAGTCAAAACTGTTTATCAGAGTATGTGTATATAAACAATAAAAAGCAATCAATTATCATTCCCTCAAAATTAGAATAAACAGTATACACCTTGGTCCAATCATTTTACTAATTCCATTAGTTATTTTTCTCTGAACACTTGCTGTACTTGACGTTACTGAAAATAGATTATAGATTGCAATGGCAAATGCCCAGATTAGGGTTGACTTCTTGGAGAATGGTAGAGTATTAAGCTGGAGGTAAACCATGCGCAAAGAAGAGGAAATATCCCCAACTGGAATGGAGACTCCAGACTCTCAAGATGAGACTATGAAACAACACAATGGATGTGACTGCATATACTGATGCAGCTTCACATCTTGTCCACTTGGAGTATTAAATCCAGGATAATGACAATTATATACCCGTGTATCGTAAACTTGTGTTTCCTGAACATTAACATTCAGTTTCATAAAGGGACCTAAGTGATTATGATATACTTTGAGAAATTGAACTTGTGTATACTAAACATTATATACATGTACAAGTGTAATTTAACATTCAATTTCATAAAGTAGCTTGAACTTTCAAGGGTTATGATTACCATATACTCGTGTTAAAGGAAGTGACAATTAAATAAGATTGAACTATTTATTACGTGAATGATTTCGTATGTGAAGACTGCATATATGAGAACCGCCGATATGATTAAACATTGACTTTGGTGATATTGTGAACGTTATCCGTGATTTCTAGGATTATACTGATTTGTGCTTCATGATCATACATGATTTTTTTTACTTGAACTATTATAATGTCGGTTAAAGTGTTTTGTTTTTAATCGTTTTCTCTTAAGTACATTATTGCAGAGACTTGTATATCAGATATATACAAGTCTCTGATTACATGTATATATACCTGTTATATATCACAATGAAACAGGTAACGTTGACTTAAACTTATTGATAATGTGCCCTTTCAGTGTAAAGGTTAAAATTGAACAAATGTATTTTCTGTTTTATTTATAAAACATAATAATTATGATAAAGTGTGAAATTTATAACAGTGAAAAATATAGAAAAATGAATTATTTTCACTAATTTATGAAAATTTGAGTTATTCTATTTTAATATTTTTTAATTATATAAAAGTATTTGTGATATATATATTTAGTATACATTATCTACAAACTGTTGACAGCATGTAGCACAGGTAATACAGGTAACACAGGTAACCTGATAATCAATTACTTCTCCAAAACAGGCTATAACTTACCTGTAATTAGTGCCTATTGTTCTCTATTGTTCCTACCCCCAATGTTAAAATAGGATATGTTGGCTGAGTGGGAAGACATCCAACAAATATCTACTCGTCATACATACCCTCACTCAACAAATATCTACTCGTCATACATACCCTCACTCAACAAATATCTACTCGTCATACACACCCTCCCCCAACAAATATCTGCTCGTCATACTCCGCATCTCTTCCCCACGACATACAGAACCAATTTCTCATCTGAGACCCAATTTTCATAATTACGGTGACTGTGTACATCCCGTCCTGGCCGTGGCCTTTACAACTCATTCTCCGCGGTACGTATGAATGCATAATTACGTGTGGGGATTGTATTCAATATAATATTATTATACACATAACAATTGATACATAGTGTACATTATGCATGTATATTAACTGTTAGGAAATTGAATCTACATGTAACTTACGTATAGCCATGCAGTGTGCGCCCGTATAAAATGCCCCAAGCTACTCACGAAAGACGTTGTTCAGTTGAATCTAGACATGTAAATAAATGTATCTTCTAATCCTACCTGAAAGGTGGGCCAATCATCACCTGTATGTCCACTCAAGTAAGACTCATCCCGTTATATGTACTGTATCAAATATACACGGACGTGACCCGTACAACCAACTACCTACATCCATACGTACACACGAATCAGCAGCTTACCTGTATATCTTGGTTTGATGTGACTTTTCATTCTGAACTCCTTCTCCCCAGGCGAATTGCGTGCCGACATTGAGAAATAAGTGCCGATATGAATCAGCACTATGATACCACCATGTATATGTTTGTTTTACAATAACCTCTTGTTCCAACACCAATCCCGTATATAAATAATAGTCACAGTCTATTGTGTGTTTTTTAAAAATCAAGTCTGTATCTGCACAGTTTCTCACACACAAGGCCCTGTGTTGTAAAACATCCGTCTGTAGCCTGAACAATCGTCCAGCACGGAGATCGATATCATGCTAATGTACAGCTGATCAATATATTATAACAACACACATGTGCACCCGCCTGTTGTTACAGCAACTACTACATGTTTGTACGGTCTAACGCCTGGTGCCGGGGTCAGGGGAAACGCGGGCAATATCAAGGGCAGAAGTGTGTGTACGCATAAATGTTTGTTTCTTGTTTTCTTACTCGGTAAAGAGAACTTTCTCTACCAGGTACATGTACCTTATCATAACATGTTCACATCAACGTTCAGCCTCCGCAACCCCTTCATTCCCTCCTCCACCTCCCACGCACGGGGTCAAACAAAACTTCCACTACAGCATGAATTCCGTACTATACCCATTCTTCAAATTTCACCAAAACCCAACACGTACACCAACGTAACGACTGTATGGTTTACGGAATAGTCCAGCTAAATTCTTACACTAAAGCTTATATTATCTCCAACTGGAACCGGGCTATCCTAGCAGAGGGCCATGTCTAGCCCGAGTTTCAGGGCCAGAGGAAACTCGGGCTAGACCATGTCAAGACTTATACTATAAAGCATATCTTTTTATATTGGTATTTCTGGCCATTTTATCTTATACGACTAAACATATATCCATGTGATCCTAGAGACCAAAAGTTTAATACATTCTGGGCTTCCAATACTGCGATAATATCAATATATACAACCCCTAAATCAGACACCGGTGTACCTATAAAATCCCGACCCTCTCTCATCACCACACCTGGACATTTAATGGTCTTGTATCCGGTGAAGTTGCCGACCGGTCACCCCGTGATTATTAAACACGTCTATCACGGTCCGACAAAACCATAACTTTGTTTACCAAAATTCCGACCCCGCTACAGCTGCTACTGCACAACCTTGTGACAGGTCCGTCTCGGCCTACTTCCACGTCTGTCAGTCTCAGGCATATAACACATATATATCCAACCGATCGATCAGGCTATACTTACGTTGTAGTAGGTTTCTCCGAGTAGGATCGTCCGGAGGCGAGTCCGTCCTATACTCTCAGACTAATTTCACAAATTATATATGTGCACCTTGCTCGAAATGCAGAATATTCTGGAAACCCCAAGAGCGTTATATCATCAGATAGGTATTCATGTACATAGGAGCCGTAGCGCACGCGCTCACTTGTACACAGACTCCGGCCCACTGTTGGTGCCGATCTAGCCAGCGGCAAATGTTGTGAAACGTTTCTGATAAATTTGTTGAGCAGGAAGATAAAGTAACGATCATATTTCAGACGTGTAGGGGATAGTGGCATACCGCGCGTGCTCTGGCCTCATCCCTGGTTGTCAGTGGTAATCCGGTCAGCCTAGGGGGTAAATGGTCCTAGGCCTGTCATTGTAGATATATATAAAGCACCTCAGTGGACAAACGTGTATAGTTGAATGGGCAGTATAGTTAAGGTCTCCTCTTCACTGAAAAAAAAAACATTAAAAGTTCATCCAATTTAATTATTTTATCAATTCTGAAATGAAATATCATTCATAGAGTATGCACACCGGAATGATATCATATACACTGTACAATATACACACTAGATATCATAGACAATGTACAATGTACACACTAGATATCATATACACTGTACAATATACGCACTAGATATATACACTGTACAATGTACACACTAGATATCATATACACTGTACAATGTACACACTAGATATCATATACACTGTACAATGTACGCACTAGATATCATATACACTGTACAATGTACACACTAGATATCATATACACTGTACAATGTACACACTAGATATCATATACACTGTACAGTGTACACACTTGATATCATATACACTGTACAGTGTACACACTAGATATCATATATACTGTACAATGTACATACTAGATATCATAAACACCGTGCAATGTACACAATATATATCATATACACTGTACAATAAACACACTAGATATCATATACACTGTACAATGTACACACTAGATATCATATACACTGTACAATGTACGCACTAGATATCATAAACACTGTACAATATACACACTAGATATCATATACACTGTACAATGTACACACTAGATATCATATACACTGTACAATGTACACACTAGATATCATAGACACTGTACAATATACACACTAGATATCATATACACTGTACAATGTACATACTAGATATCATAAACACTGTACAATATACACACTAGATATCATATACACTGTACAATGTACACACTAGATATCATATACACTGTACAATGTACACACTAGATATATTATACAATGTATAATGTACACACTAGATATCATATACACTGTACAATGTACACACTAGATATCATATACACTGTACAATGTACACACTAGATATCCTATACACTGTACAATGTACATACTAGAAATCATAAACACTGTACAATATACACACTAGATATCATATACACTGTACAATGTACACACTAGATATCATATACACTGTACAATGTACACACTATATATATTATACAATGTATAATGTACACACTAGATATCATATACACTATACAATGTACACACTAGATATCATATACACTGTACAATGTACACACTAGATATAATATACACTGTACAATGTACGCACTAGATATCATATACACTGTACAATGTACACACTAGATATCATATACACTGTACAATGTACACACTAGATATCATATACACTGTACAATGTACACACTAGATATCATATACACTGTACAATGTACACACTAGATATCATATACACTGTACAATGTACACACTCGATATCATATACACTGTACAATGTACACACTAGATATCATATACACTGTACAATGTACACAATAGATATCATACACACTGTACAATATACACAGCAGATGTTCTACAATGTGTACGGCATATATCCCATAGCTGGGGCGAAATGCAGAATGCTGCATTAGTGTTACATGTACGGTTCAAAATTGAAATATTAAGAGACGTTTTACCATAATACTATCGGGAATTGACAAACTGTATATAGGTACGTTTCTATCTTTTTCTAGAACATCCTCTAATATTTTGTGTTTGACGTGTGAGGCGAGTCTAAAATGCTTAAAACCTACAGCGTAGAAAGTGCCAATTCGATAGAAAATGAGAAAGACTCCATGAATCCCTTCTTCCTTCTTATCGTCGACGTGTCAAAGAATATCATTCGTTCTCAAGGTATGTCGACGGAAGGCATAATGATAAAGTAAAGACATTCCGAAAGGTGGGTCTGGCGATAAAGAAGCTATATTCGTAATGTCAGAAATTTAAGACTTAAGTATATATATATTTATATATATATATATTCTACTTTATCACGAAAAGCAACACGATTCCAGTATACTGGTATGAAATAGTACTTTAGGATTAAATAGTCAATTCATTTAAGGATTGAATCTTGATTTGGTCGATTTCATGGGGTCATGAATTGAGTTGCTCTTGAGACAAATTTAATGAACTGCGAAACAGTTCATGTTGAATTTGTCTCAAGAGCAACTCAATTCATGAACCCATGAAATCGACCAAATCAAGATTCAATCCTTATATTTCAATTGTTTTTTTTTTTTTTTTCGAATAAAAAAGTCGGTCTAGATATTAATGTCTCGAAGCTTGTGCAAGTCCAAATGCGGAAAAGCCCGAGGAGTTCCGGATTGTGCATGTCTAGTCAGTCGAGTAAAATAGTCCGCAATTTTAGGATTAAAAACAGCATTATTTTGTCAAAATAGAAGTATTTAGCATATCTGGTCTTTCATAAAATACAAGAATACATTATAAATTTGATAATTTTAATAATTATTCCATGTTTATAACAACAATGTAGAAAAAGTGAAATCGTTCCGCGGAAGGATTTTAACCATGTATTCATACGCACTGATCAGTGTTAATCTGATCAAATTCATGAGCAAATGAAACAGATTAAGTTTGGTAGTTTCATTGAGTCCAACTTGAGTAGAAATTGAAATATTAAAAAGTACAAGCATTTCTGTACTAAAATATTACAAATGGACACGTCCTGATCACTGTTGATTATTGTAGTCGCGTGGGATATCCCACATCCATCCACTTACATTAAAATTCTAGAACAGTGTAATATAGATCCATTGCTCAAATCTACTGCATTAAGGTGTATCTTAATATTTGATGAATTGTGAATTCCCATCTGCAGATCTACTAACTCAACGTTGCACACAGCATAGTTTTAAATATTAGATTCCTCCAGCACATGTATACTTAATTGTTTCGTCTCCATTGGAACTGCATCCTACTGCATGTCAATATAGACCAATAACCTTCCACTGTGCAGTAGGAGGTGACTGATTTTATGCTGGGATCGGGATCCTCTACTCGGCGAACGATCAATGTCAATGACAATTGTTTATTCTCGTAAACAGTACAGTACAGAGAATATGAATACAAACAAATCAGCCGTCTCCACTGGCACGATACGAAAAGTGATTAGTGTCACTATGAGAAGGAAAAAAACATGTATTCTCGTAATTAAAGAAAAATAACGTTTTTACGCAAATAAACATGAAATAACGTCATTTTTCGCATATTTAAGCGAAAAAACGGGGGGGGGGGGAGGGGTATAAAAAGACGTATTATTGCAAAAACACGTAGTTGTAAACACAGACTGAATGTATCAATACAGACTGTAAATTAATCACCCTTGTTGGCCCGGATGGAAACGCACTAAGGGCCTTATTTTAGGAGGAAATATTTACAGGAGGTATAGGCGCGGACCTACGTCACACAAAAATAATTATCAGTATGAAAAATCAGCCTCTCCCGAGTATGACCCGTCCCATGACCATAAAGATATGTAGTCGTCGGACGGGTCATACTCGGGAGAGGCTGATTTTTGTGACATATACACTGTAGGTCCACGCCTACCTCCTGTGGAAACTGCAGTACCCGGAAAGCCCCACGTGGTCGGGCAGATGACTTCATATTTGTTTACATCCGACCGGTATGGTGTCTTGTTAGGGCCAACTTTCCAATATCGCTCCTTCGCTCCTTCGACTAAAACGCAGAGCGAAAACACAATGACGAAGGAGCGAAGGAGCGATATTGCATTTGGCCCTAACGGAACATCATAGACCGGAGTCGAGCCTAGGTCGCCAACAGACCAGTACACACTTCGGATTTGTTTCCGCCTGTTTGTGTCTCCGTTTTTACCACCTGATTTCACACGACCCTAGCTGTCCTGGTGACGTTTAATGAAAGCGATAAAATATTTAGGCTGTATAATTACAGAGTGCATTGAAGTTTTACCCTAATTACAATACCGTATATAAAATCAAGTAGTTCTGTGGTTTATCAGTACGGACAAGTCAGACGGAGAGTTGTTTGTGGTATTTACGAGCGAAACTGTATCCACTTACAGAGCATTTAAATAACTTCCTTTTTCATACAGAAGAAATGCGTTTAATTATTTGCTACACAAAAGACTTGTCGATACACATAATGTCTTGTGCTAGAGTACAATGGAACTGAGGACATATCGTAAATACCCTTATATACACTCACTCATCCGTCACATATAGAGTCTACCACTATGTGCAATCAAAGGTATAACTCTCGCCCTTCCAATAATTAGAAGAACAAAAATTCAAGTCTGCTCAAGTTAAAGTATCGGAAGTATTGTCGTTAAATGATACAAGCAGAACTAACTAATCTATTATCTGGTAATTTCTTGTTGTTTAAGAAAGAACCCATATTCTGTAGAGAAATGCACTACCTAGCCACAATTTTATATTTTATTAGCTCTATTTGAACCCCTTCTTCTTGTTCTTGTTCTTCTTGTTCTTGTCTTATTTTTTCTGCATTAATTTCTGATACATACTGAAATGTAATCAGAAGTCCTCAAATAACCTTTTACAGGACCTTAAGGTTTGGACGTTTTGAGATACAAGGTTTATACAAAGTTTATTTTCCAAAATCAGGCCCACACGGGTGCATTAAAATTACATAAAGTGCATGTACATGTTTATAAAATGAGACGAAGTAATTATGTTGATACAAACCTAAAATACGATATAACCAGCATCAGATGAACTCCCTCCTTTTCATAGTGTACTATATAGAATATCAATATTTTATCATAAAGATTCTGCTCAGACAGGATTTGGAATGGGTACACTTTTTACCACAAAAGTTGACATATTATGTGTTGTTGTATATCTATCAATTCACAAAGTGATTCTCTACACCAAACACCTGCCCGCCCCACCATAACGCTACTTTTATATTAAAATTTAATCCTGTATACTCAATTTCAAATAGGAGTTAACCTCTTAAATAATGTAGTAGTTATCTCCCTTACACTAAGTGTGTGTCACTCTTAATATAAGGCATGAAATACAAGGTGTCTCGACACCTCTACATCTAGGTCGCGAGTTCGAATCCCACGTGGGGCGGATGTCTGGTACTGACCGTAGGGCCGGTGGTTTTTCTCCGGGTACTCCGGCCTTCCTCCACCTCCAAAATCTGGCACGTCCTTAAATGACCCTGGCTGTTAAATAAAATAAAACAAACAAACGCCGTTGTTACATACGCGTGCTGTCTTCAGATTATCTACATGTACACACGTATGCCATTATATGATTTTGGGTGAAATTTCTATCTGGGATCTTTACAGGTTTTATTTTTCATGAAGTCAGCTGTTCAGGTCACCCGAGTCAGAGTCAGATGACCTCTCTTTGACTTCTTCTCAATAACCAAGGGGCCCAGAGTTATGATATTGGGCCAGTAGCATGCTGGGATGAACGGCTACCAAAATTATTCAAATTAAAGACATTGGCCTTCTTTCAAGGTCACAGGGTCAAATGTGCATAACCAAAAGGCTCCTAGCCACGATAACCAAAGATGTGTTAAAATCTTTGACCGACTCCCCAACAACCAAGAGGTCCAGGGTCATGATAATGAGACAGTGGTATACCTATAACAAACTGATTTTTAAAAGTTTTTATCAGAACTCGTAAAATCAAGTTGTTTTTTTTTATCAGAACTCTGGTGACCGTTAAGGCGCATGCCTCATGGGCCTCTTGTTTCGGTGAAATTTATCGGGCCACACGCATTATGATGCTGGGATGAACGGCTATCAAAATGTATTCAAATAAATGACTTTGATGCACTTTCAAGCTCATAGACGGTAAATAGGTTTAAACACATATAAATAATTTCTCAATAACCAATTAGAGGCCCGTGGTCATGATATTGGGACAGTGGCATGTATTCCTGCTGTGCGTGTCAGCATTGGCCATTGCGGTTTATTTTTCCCACGATATCTTCTACTACATTTTGTTGTTATTGAGAATCAGAACGAAGCACACATTTGTCTAGTTATCAACTTCATGAATAAAGCAAATACATTTAAGTCATTGCTCAATGAAATAACAGAACTGTCATATATAACAGACTTATAAAGATAAAACTGCAAACTTACAACTATACTCATCAATTCCAAGCAGCCCTTGAACGCAGAAATTCACTTTTTTAGGTACATGTATATGCCTTTTCTTTGTCATAAGATCTACCGATTGACTACTTGCACCATTCTCTTCCGCAATTATTTTAGATGTAGAATCCATATTGCAATCAAGTTGTAAATCAATAAAAACAAAAAATACTGTCTTCAATTATTATCAAGTACATACAATATTTTCGCAAATAGACATTTTTATATGATAAAGTTGTTATCGCGAATTCAATGATTTGGGAGTTTTCAATCAGCCAAAGTACCATTCACTTGTATTTTAAAAATGCGGTATTGAACACGTAAAAAGCGCCTTGTTTTAGGCACTGCCACCACTTGCGTCCTGTGACGCGTCACATTGTGGTGTGCTACCTATTTTTCTCTCTCTGTAGAGTTATCGACCCGGAAGCTAAATGTTTTTATTGGCAACACTGACGCTTGTTTTGACATGATTCTGTCATGTAGATGTCTTCTGTCTACGTACATCTGCTGATTTCGTTTTAATTATAGATCCACTGTGAACTATCAAGACCATTGGTATGTTGATATATTGTGCATTTTACCGAATATCGCGTGTCCGTTTAGTTTATCATAATAGGTAATGTTGACATTTGAAAGCGACTTGCTCAAGTCTGCAAGTTGCTGCTCAATTTACAAACAGCAAGAAGCAATGAGAAATATTTCTAAAGATTGAAAGAAAATCTATAACCACCTGGCCACATTTATTTTAATTTCTATGACAGGTACAGCTTATGTTAGCATGCTTACAATTTACTGATTTATTAGCCGGAGTTTCTTCTGACCGACACAGGACTCGGACTTTCAGTGTGGTATCTAACGGGAGCCTGTGGTGACTGTGGTCAGTGTAGAAAATCCGGCTAGGGTTCCACATTTTATTCCATTTCAGTGATATATCTACGGGATACCACCTACATACAATGCATACAGTATTAAACTTTCTACAACAACAATAAATCTTACCGTTAAAAGATAGTATCAAACAGAGACGTATATACCAGATATAATAGATATACAAGTCTCTGTATCAAAGTATGCATTGGATGCACCATATACATTGTATGGTAATTACAAATGTACATGACGATGATTTACTAGCTCGAGTTTCCTCTGGCCTACTCCAATAATATTAGAGGTTTACACGACAGGACACTTTTGACAGGCTGTCACAATATCCACCAATGTAATCAGGTGGAATAAGACCTCATATACGTATAGGAGTACCTCTGGCCCTGACACCATGTCTGGTGGCATGGTGTCAGGGCCAGAGGAAACTCGGGCTAAATACAACCAGTTTAACATCTACACTGTACAGTGCTACTGTGTATGTCTTTAGAAGTTAGTTCTGATAAGAATACTGTTAAGAGCGAGGAAACAATACAATGAATTTACTATATCAATCAACATCTTACCGTCTAATTAAACATATAATCTGTAATAGTAATACTGTATTCAGCTAAACAATATTTAATGTACAATAATGTACTCACATTTTTTCATCAGGATTTGCAGTGATGCATTCTCAGCATGATGGTGGAGACAGTGATAGTGACTGGGACAGTACACTGGATTTCACCTCTCCACGTCAAACAGGACCACATATGCCTCCTCAGATACAGCTGACAGAGGAAGAAGACAATGATGACTTCAGTAGGAATGAATCTGTCAGGTCCAGCATTCAGAAACCAAAGCCAAAAGAAAGGCTTCCTGCATCAGCCAGTAAGTTAGTCTTGTAGATGTCAGTTAGAAAACATGCAAAAATTATAATTTCTATAATTATTGTATCTATCTACAAATAAGCCCCTGTCCACAAATAATTAATCCCCATTCTTCATTTTTTTTTGCAGAATCATCGATTTTAATGTTGTAGGAAGGTAAATGTTGTTTATGAATAAGCTCTCTCCAAACTTTAATGCTTAAATTTGATGATGACTTATTTGAGAATAAATACAGTACTAAACTTTTTATACTTATTAGTGGAGGGGGGGTTATTTGAGGATACATGTATAACTAAACTTTTAAACTAGAGGACAGGGCTTTAACAAATAAGTAGCTTATTTGAGGATAAAAATTGTGTGGGGAAGGGAGGGTTCCCAAAGTTTCAATTTTATACATGTCACATTTAGTGGTCCTTGATGTTACATATGTGGACACATTCCTGCTGAGTTTTGGTGGTTGACATGAATATATTGTTTTGCATTGTTAAAAACCTCTTGGAAAAAAATGATTTATTTTGTTTTAGATCAGCCGGTGCCTGCTGCAAGAGATGATGAAGACGCATCAGTAAGAAGTAACCTGTATGCCACGCCTCAGAAAGTAAAAAATGGGTAAGATCATCACTTCATCAGGGAATGTAGAGTTATTCTTTCATTTGAAAAAAAATATATTTGTATTTTCCAAAAAAAACATTATCAAGACATCTCCTTCATTAACTATAAATTAATCTAATAAAATTATTAACCAATTGATTTTATGGCCCTTTTCTGTTGCTATCAGTAACAGGTCAAATCAAGGGACTCCCAAAGGATCAAGGTCTCATCTTGGAGAAAATGATGGGGACCCTCCTCCATACAACTTTAGAGGAGCTTTGAATGGTAGGCTTTTATATTTGTTAAACAAACTGTATATTTTATTATATACTGTAATTATTATAATTAAGATATCATCTTGTCAGAGTCACTTACAGATTAATATACATGCCAATATTATATATATATATATACATGTACCATAGTAACACAGAGGATGAAAGAAGGCATTTTTTTTTTAACTCATGCCCTGCCTGGCTGCTATATATGGATACAGGATACTTTCTCCGGCACCTAATCACTAAGCCAGAAATTCCTGCAGCTTACACCGTTACATCCTAGTCCACATTGTTTTCATTAAGGAATGTTTTTTTCCTTTATACAGGGGCAATAACTCCTGACAGAGGACGCACTGCTGCACCACCTGGGCATGACAGAAGAGATAATATATATGATACTGTATCGGTAGACAGGGCTCCAAGCCCTTCTCCAGCCCTGGCAGGGAAACGTCCTACAGAAAAATCCATGGATAGTGAGTACTTCCTGAAATCTGATCTGTTTATTTATTTCGTTTGTCTGGTGACCTGTTTATTTGTATGTCTGGTAACCTGTTTGTTTGTTTGTTTGTATGTCTGGTGACCTGTTTGTTTGTGTGTCTGGTGACCTGTTTGTTTGTGTGTCTGGTGACCTGTTTGTTTGTGTGTCTGGTGACCTGTTTGTTTGTGTGTCTGGTGACCTGTTTGTTTGTGTGTCTGGTGACCTGTTTGTTTGTGTGTGTGTCTGGTGACCTGTTTGTTTGTTTGTATGTCTGGTGACCTGTTTGTTTGTGTGTCTGGTGACCTGTTTGTTTGTTTGTGTGTCTGGTGACCTGTTTGTTTGTATGTCTGGTGACCTGTTTGTTTGTTTGTATGTCTGGTGACCTGTTTGTTTGTTTGTATGTCTGGTGACCTGTTTGTTTGTGTGTCTGGTGACCTGTTTGTTTGTTTGTATGTCTGGTGACCTGTTTGTTTGTATGTCTGGTGACCTGTTTGTTTGTTTGTATGTCTGGTGACCTGTTTGTTGTTTGTATGCCTGGTGACCTGTTTGTTTGTGTGTCTGGTGACCTGTTTGTTTGTATGTCTGGTGACCTGTTTGTTTGTTTGTATGTCTGGTGACCTGTTTGTTGTTTGTATGTCTGGTGACCTGTTTGTTTGTATGTCTGGTGACCTGTTTGTTTGTTTGTGTGTCTGGTGACCTGTTTGTTGTTTGTATGTCTGGTGACCTGTTTGTTTGTGTGTCTAGTGACCTGATTGTTTGTTTGTATGTCTGGTGACCTGTTTGTTTGTATGTCTGGTAACCTGTTTGTTTGTTTGTTTGTCTGGTAACCTGTTTGTTGTTTGTATGTCTGGTGACCTGTTTGTTTGTTTGTATGTCTGGTGACCTGTTTGTTTGTTTGTATGTCTGGTGACCTGTTTGTTGTTTGTGTGTCTGGTGACCTGTTTGTTTGTGTGTCTGGTGACCTGTTTGTTTGTGTGTCTGGTGACCTGTTTGTTTGTGTGTCTGGTGACCTGTTTGTTTGTGTGTCTGGTGACCTGTTTGTTTGTGTGTGTGTCTGGTGACCTGTTTGTTTGTTTGTATGTCTGGTGACCTGTTTGTTTGTTTGTATGTCTGGTGACCTGTTTGTTGTTTGTGTGTCTGGTGACCTATTTGTTTGTTTGTCTGGTGACCTGTTTGTTTGTTTGTATGTCTGGTGACCTGTTTGTTTGTTTGTATGTCTGGTGACCTGTTTGTTTGTGTGTCTGGTGACCTGTTTGTTTGTATGTCTGGTGACCTGTTTGTTTGTGTGTCTGGTGACCTGTTTGTTTGTGTGTCTGGTGACCTGTTTGTTTGTATGTCTGGTGACCTGTTTGTTTGTATTGTTCTGTTTGTTGTATCCTGGTGACCTGTTTGTTTTGTATGTCTGGTGACCTGTTTGTTTGTTGTGTCTGGTGACTGTTTGTTTGTGTGTCTGGTGACCTGTTTGTTTGTGTCTGGTACCTGTTGTTTGTTTCTGGTGACCTGTTTGTTGTTGTTGGTGACTGTTTGTTGTTGTCTGGACCGTTGTTTTGTCTGTGTGTTTTTTGGTCGGACTGTTTTGTTGTGCTGGTGACCTGTTTGTTTGTTTGTGTGTCTGGTGACCTGTTTGTTTGTGTTTGTTGTCTGGTGACCTGTTTGTTTGTTGTTGTGTGTTTGTTGTGTGACCTGTGTTTTGTTGTGTGTGTGGACTTGTTGTTTCTGGTGACCTTTTGTTTGTTTTGTGTCTGGTGACCTGTTTGTTTGTTTGTGTGTCTGGTGACCTGTTTGTTGTGTGTTGTCTGGTGGCCTGTTTGTTTGTTTGTGTGTCTGGTGACCTGTTTGTTTGTGTCTGGTGACCTGTTTGTTTGTGTGTCTGGTGACCTGTTTGTTTGTGTGTCTGGTGACCTGTGTGTTTGTATGTCTGGTGACCTGTTTGTTTGTATGTCTGGTGACCTGTTTGTTTGTGTGTCTGGTGACCTGTTTGTTTGTGTGTCTGGTGACCTGTTTGTTTGTGTGTCTGGTGACCTGTTTGTTGTTTGTATGTCTGGTGACCTGTTTGTTTGTGTGTCTGGTGACCTGTTTGTTGTTTGTGTGTCTGGTGACCTGTTTGTTTGTTTGTGTGTCTGGTGACCTGTTTGTTTGTGTGTCTGGTGACCTGTTTGTTTGTTTGTATGCCTGGTGACCTGTTTGTTTGTGTGTCTGGTGACCTGTTTGTTGTTTGTATGTCTGGTGACCTGTTTGTTGTTTGTATGCCTGGTGACCTGTTTGTTGTTTGTATGCCTGGTGACCTGTTTGTTTGTTTGTATGTCTGGTGACCTGTTTGTTTGTTTGTATGTCTGGTGACCTGTTTGTTTGTTTGTATGCCTGGTGACCTGTTTATTTGTTTGTATGCCTGGTGACCTGTTTGTTGTTTGTATGCCTGGTGACCTGTTTGTTTGTTTGTATGCCTGGTGACCTGTTTGTTTGTATGCCTGGTGACCTGTTTGTTTGTTTGTATGCCTGGTGACCTGTTTGTTTGTTTGTATGTCTGGTGACCTGTTTGTTTGTTTGTATGCCTGGTGACCTGTTTGTTTGTTTGTATGCCTGGTGACCTGTTTCTATACAGAATTGGAATATGTGATGGCTTTGAAGGCTCTCTACTGACCACAACATGGTATAGTATAAAGGTCACTTTGTCAGAGCAGATATCTCAGTCTAGCAATTGGTCAGGCATTTTTGTGAAGTCCCTAATTAATCCAATGGTGCAGGAAAACACATCAGTTGAAATGACAAGACTTTTCTTGTTTTTTTTTTTTTTTACATTTTTATTCTTACCATTCTATGTAGGTATGGGATCTATGTACATTTTCAATTTTACATTCTATATAGGAATTGGATCTATGTACATTTTTATTGTTACAATTCTATGTAGGTATGGGATCTATGTACATTTTCATTGTTACAATTCTATGTAGGTATGGGATCTATGTATATTTTCATTGTTACCATTCTATGTAGGTCTGGGATCTATGTACATTTTCATTGTTACCATTCTATGTAGGTATGGGATCTATGTACATTTTTGTTGTTACCATTCTATGTAGGTCTGGGATCTATGTACATTTTCATTGTTACCATTCTATGTAGGTATGGGATCTATGTACATTTTTGTTGTTACCATTCTATGTAGATATGGGATCTATGTACATTTTTATTGTTACCATTCTATGTAGGTCTGGGATCTATGTACATTTTTGTTGTTACCATTCTATGTAGGTATGGGATCTATGTACATTTTTGTTGTTACCATTCTATGTAGGTATGGGATCTATGTACAGTTTTATTCTTACCATTCTATGTAGGTATGGGATCTATGTACATTTTCATTGTTACAATTCTATGTAGGTATGGGATCTATGTACATTTTCGTTGTTACCATTCTATGTAGGTATGGGATCTATGTACATTTTCATTGTTACAATTCTATGTAGGTATGGGATCTATGTACATTTTCGTTGTTACCATTCTATGTAGGTATGGGATCTATGTACATTTTTGTTGTTACCATTCTATGTAGGTATGGGATCTATGTACATTTTTATTGTTACCGTTCTATGTAGGTATGGGATCTATGTACATTTTCATTGTTACAATTCTATGTAGGTATGGGATCTATGTAAATATTTATTGTTACCATTCTATTCAGGTATGGGATCTTGGGATGACTCTGATCAAGATGAGAGGACTTTAAGAGAACTCAGAGAGAACTTTCGACAGGAAAAACAAAAAGAACAACAGGCGGAAGACCTAAGGCTCAAATTGCAGCGAGAGGCAGAACAAGGTGGGTCTATACAGTAAAATATAGCATACAAGCTTTAGGGGCCATAAGGAGACAAAATAGAGCAATTCATTCATTAAACTGTCCATGATGATGCATAATGTGATACTTATCAGCATTGGAACAAGAACTAAGGACAGTTCCTATAACTTGTGAAGTCAAGACCATGTCAGAATTCATGTCCTGCATGTTATTATGATTAATGAAGTTCTTTAGATTGAAACTCTGACTATACTTAAAGCTAGAAATGATAGATTCTGTAAATCAAGTATTAGGAGATGAAATTTATATTGGAATTCGCCCTTGGTATTTTATAAAAGGGGTCCATTTGAGATTAAATACTCCCTCTGTATAGGTTATTAGGACTTCCTGAAAGTAATTTGGGTTCTTTTGTATTTTATACTCTTAAAAAGACTATCGGGAAGGATTCATTGCTTTTAACTCATTTGGTGTTTTTTGCTTGTTTGAAAAAATTATAATGTATTGATAACATTTTTGTGTGTTCTTAGCCATGGAGAAACAGGACGAAGGTCAGGTGACTAATAGGTCCGAGGCTACGTGGAAAAGCTGGGCTAGTGGTGGACGAGGCAAGAAAAAGGACACAACAGCAAATCGGAGTAAAGCTAGGAAGTCGGTATGTCTTTGGCTCTGAAGGGTTTTGTTGGAACACATGATGTACACGTTTTCAGTGTTGGGAAAACCGAAAGAAAAATAATAATTCACAGAAATAGTAAACAGTTTGACTCCTCAGACATGCTCAGATGTTTAGATACATGTACTTCACAGTTTTGTTTGTCTTTGTTGTAAATCTAGAACATGTAAGTTATCCAACATTTGTTTGTCCTCCTACAGGAAGCTGCCACAGCTGTTAAGGACCAAAGAATTGCACTGAAGGCTGAAACACCTCGTACCCACCGGGACATATCATTGGCGATAGGTCAAGGTCAGGTCATCGAGCCAAAGGTCACACAAGAAGTGGTTCAAGGGGTGTCCAGAATTGAGTCTGTATCTCCTAGTAAAGACTTAGCTATGGAAACGCCGGCCTACATTGACCCGCCGTTCATTGTGAAAGACGAGGATGGACGGTAAGACAATTTGAGCATTATGTGAGGGGGGGAAACTTTCAGGGTGGGATAAGCGGAGAGAGAGCCGGGGGGGGGGGTGTAGCTTTAAAGACTACTCAAGTGTGATAAAAACTTAAATATTTACATTTGCTCCGCATTTCCCCATTGACACAATGCTAAGAGGCAGTTGCCACCATACGCCTATAACACCCAGTGCCTCAGGCTATAACACCCAGTGGGTCATGTGACATTAAAAAAGGCGGGATTTTTTTGTGTTGGTTCAATTATTTTCAAAGGTGACGAAAATGGTAAGACATTGTAATTATAAGTATTGAACAGTGGTTTTAAGTTCATTGCTTAAGTGTCAAGCAAAGAGATTTTGACCTTATAATCTTTGGCTGAAAAATTGAAAATTGAATTAAGCTATTCATTTAATACTGACATTGTTACATTTACCTTTCTAACAGAGGAACAACCCATTTTTATGATGAATTGTAACTTGAATTTCCCCAATGGTACATTGATAACATTATAACAGGCATGCATTGGCTATCATTTAGGTCCTTTTAAAACAGTTTATTTTCTGCTTTTATAACTGGTATAGGGTGACATTGTCAGGCAAATGTATATACATAAAAATTAAATGGAAAATGCCTATTAAGTAGTGACAAATTAATAATCATTATTTTCTCAGTTAACTAAATCATATTATAAATAATTGGATGTGTGTTATGTCTTACACAGAAGTGTGTATTACTTCGGCCACGGCAGTCTACAATATTACGAAGTGGAAGATGACGCAAATGAAGCATTCATGCCAAAAATTGCTGAAAAGTGAGTTTGCTTTGTGGTTTAAACATAAATATTATACATATTGTAGGTCTAGCCAGTAATATACCAAGATAATATGGACTCTTCACAATGCTTCTGGTGTTATTATATAAAACGTATCCAATTTTTATAAACACCATATTCAGGTACACTGTGAAGGCTAATATTAAATCAGTTATTAAAAATTTTTTTTTTAATAACAACTTTGTCCCGAATCGGAAAATATATCCTCCATTAATTAATTCCTTTGTTGTGTCCTACTGCAAAAAGTGCAACAAACAACACCGCTGTGAAAATAATCTAGTATACATGGGTTAGAATTTTCCATATTTAAATATTGAACTTGGTATTTTATAAACAACTTCCCCATATACATGTACATTTGTATGTCTGTGTTAATATTTGACATAATCAAATATTTAAGTATTTTAAAAAAAGAATCCGACACTTTCACCCATACTGTAATTATGCAGAACTTTGATGCATTTTCAACTGACTATTTTCCTTTTTCTTTCAGAGCTGAAATGGTTTTACAGCGAATATATCAGGAGTTTTTCGGATTACTGCGTATCCTTACAAGTGTTGTTATTTTGTTAATTGTTGAACTTTTAAAATACATAATAAAATACATCCTTCAGCCACTCATTGTAGGAGTATTTGGGACCCTTGGTGACTACATAGCCAAACCTCTTTTTTCATTAGCTTTCAATGGCTTTGTCCATCCCTTCGGAGTGTTTATGTGGAATTGTTTTATGACATTGCGACACATGTTTAGCCCGATCGCAGAGATTCTAAGGAAGGTATTTATACAGTTGGCGATGCTGTGTCGCTCCATTCGCTGTGTGGAGATTCATTGGAAGACAAATCGCTCCGAGGAGAAGATAACAGATTTAACCCAAGTATAACGAGGACATATATATATTATATACATGTACCTCCATATGTGCTGTTGTTACACGGACCATCATAAATATATTTTGTCTATCACATTTAATATTCAATACCACAAATCTGGTTATTTCCTGGGTGAATTTTTTTTCTCTCAAAATATGAAAATTATACACAAAATTCTCAAATTTTGTTAGCGGCAAGTGTCGGAGATAATATTGAATTTTCTCTAATGTTTTTGTAAATGTGCATGCCTGATGATGACGTTCAGCAAAAGAAAGTTGGTAGCATTACTAGCATATGCTAGTGACCTGTTCCTAGTTGGTATTTTATTTGTTACCTATATGCATATACATGTATATATACTGATCTCCGTGCTTTATCACACCCGTCATAAAACATGCAATATATTTTCTTAAAAAAAACAATACCAGATTAATTATTTGATCATAAATACAAGCTTTCAAATGATCAGTGTCAATTTGGTAATAACACATCCTTGCATTGTAGTTTGCTCTTATACAAATAATAAACATTGTGCTTGACATTTATGTAAGACCTATTATTTCACAGACCAAATAATCATAATTGCATTATATATACAGGTATATGCCATTAGAATAGGTAATTAGTCATCCCCATGGAAATACTGTTATACAGTAATTTTAGTTGAAATTTTGGTGTAATAAGATTTGGCCAAGGGTACCTATGGTATAAAATAATGATGAATTGTTTAGGTCCATTGAAGAACCTATATGTATATACACTAGTATTTAATCTCAACATTGAATTATTCATTTAGATGATCACAAACCAAGCCCAAATTTCACATATGTAACTTAACTTTGGAAATTCATTAACTTAAATATATAAAACCATACAGATATTGCCCAAGTAAAATTTATGTGCTTGAACAATGCTTCCATATGGACAAACTAATTCAGAAGTCAATGAAGCTAGTACTTAGTAGCTCTTACTTATGGATTCACATATCATACGATTTTTACAAAGCAATTATCATAAAAATCAAATACATCTACCAGGTACAATGTACAATATATAGAAAAATATTAATGAAATAAAATGTATATCTAAATCCATTTTTACCAAATACTCTACTTAAAAAGCAATTTGTTATCACATAGGCAGTAAAAAATCAAAGGACAGCAATACGAGTTTTGTGATTTTGTCATTTAACTTTCTCTTCCTTTTTATGTCATAATGAGTTGTACCGAAAATATTATATACCAGGTAACATATTTATGCCAAGGTCACTGTTACTATTTTTAGCTGGGTCCGGTAGGGGACGAATATTGATTTAGCAATACCCAGTATGTCTGTTTATATTTATACGTACCCACCTGACAAATTGTACATGAACATTGTTCCACAGCAATATACACTTGACAGTGCTTATTCCAATTAATTTTCTATGCAGTAATTTCATTCGTCCATTAGTAATAACTTGTTAATCAGTTATATGCTATCTTCTATGCAATATACATCGTACATATAAATACACCTGTCTGATAAGGTACATAAATATTATATTAAATTTTTGAGTTGGAGATTTAAGTTTTGACTGCAGTAAAACTAAGTTCTTGTTTAAATTATGTACAAAACTATTTTACTATGATTAGTTGTTCTGCAAAATTTTAATATACATCTGTTAAACAGTGTTTGGTTGTGATTTATTGAGATAATTTGGTTTTTTTTAAATCTGTTTTTTTTCAACAACTGCTATATCAGGGTTTTAGTGTTGATGCAGTTGAAATAATATTTCTTAAACTTGCTGGATTTTATTCCCGCTGTTTGATGAATTATGATAATTCATGTTCATTTGATCATTACATATTGAGATCAAGCAATTGGAAACCACTTGGGCCTTTCTGTCATCATGTGATGGACAATCTTGAGTGGTTTTAGAATTGGAGATCAAGTAAACATTCATATTCTGTTGTTTTTATTGTTAAGTATTAATATAATTGTCTTATTTTATTATGGTTAAAGAAAGTTGTGTTGTGAAATATATAATTTGCCTACCTATCATTTCAATATGTCATATACATGTGTAATTGCAATATTGCCATGGTAACCTACATGTACAATGTAGTGTTGGACCACATAACCATAAGTTACAGGTAATCCCACACTAGGAACTGGAGTTGCTGTTAGTGACAGAAAAGTGACATTATGATAATAGAACTCTGATGACACAGACTCAACATGCAACGATTGTGAACAATCATGGCCTTTAAGCAAACCCGTCATTTTATCTGAATATTGATGAAATTAGGGCAAGTTACGGTCAGAGATGTCTTCATAACCATTCTTCTCCTGATAAGAAACCCATCTTCCGTGAAGAAGAATAAGACTCTCTACATTTCAACATGCTTCTGATCTGAAAGTTCACTGTCACCTAAAAAACAACAAAACAACCCTTTTTTGACTTGTTGAAATATTATAAGTGAAACAGAAACCTTAAACTTTACATTCCTTGAAGATTGTTTTTCTTTTTTTTTGTTAGTGACAATGGGAAATTTCCATGAAAATAACCTGCCCGGAATAAGTTTCAGAGGGGTTAAGGGAGGGACCAATTCTCCAAATATTCCAAAAATGTATAAAAACTTTGTCTTTTTTTAATATGAATCATCCCTTCAAAAATGTCACTCTGTAAAAGTTTGCTCTCAATTTAACGAAATTTCTAAAAAGATATGGTATTGCAAAACTGTTACTTTCTGGGAATTTTAAGATAATCAATAACTGTATCAACTATTAATACACCATAAAATCATTACCATACAGAGTTAATAGACAATATAATACAATATTTCAATGATATACATTTTTTGTATTTACCGAATTTCAAAACATTTTTCTGTAAAGTGTTCTGGAAATTATGGATTGCAGTGTATTTTCAATATGTTTTAGCTGGGTCAAAATCTATCATCATTGTTGATATATATTTCTCATTGTCTTTATTTTCTTATCCTTATTCCTAGTGACGGTCACACTAAAGTCATACATATGATTCATAGCAGGGACTTGATAAAAATGTCCAACCCTTGGTCCATACATTTAGACCATGGGTTGGACATTTGTCCCTGTGATTTGATTTACATGATCTCTCCCCACCCTGGCTGTGGCCGTTGTAATACCACTAAAGTATCACCATTCGATACTGTGTAGATAGAAAATGGTTGAAATTGTATCAAATGTTACACGAGTTATATTTCTTTAGTACCATATGCATGAATACATATCACCTATTAGGATATCTAAATTAGGTATTTATTGAAATATTGTCTTAACACTTAAAGACATATGTGTTATATCTTGTCGAAACTACCGCGATAATTGATAGATATTTATCAAGAATTTATCGACATTGTATATATGTGTAACAGACGCCTTCATTGATGGAAGTAGTTCTATAAGTAATATCACATTATTATGTATTTATATCATATATAAATATAAACTATAATATCATAGGAATATATAATATATATATCATATAAATGTATTATTGTAGGTAGAACAACACTCAATTATACAAGCCTGTATCCGTAACTGTTGTGGCTGTATTCTGACACGAAATCTACGTGTTATAACTATACTGGGATACATTGAAAACATTATTATCCATATGTATAAACCAGATAAGGATTTGGAAGCGATTTGTGTTTATTGTTAACAATGCTCAGCCAATGTGTAATTGTGATTCGATAAGTAGTTAATGTCTACAATATAGATAAATGTTCGCTAACTATAGGAACTACTATCATACTAAAATTAGCTGGCAGATAATGGGTGGTTGTTTCTAATTGGTATTGGTACTGATCTATACAATTTTCTGTAGAATATATTCTAATGAACTTCTTAGAATAACACAGTTCATGCATAGGATAGATGTAATTCATAAAAGAAAACGGCATGAAAACTTAATGTGATTAGTGATTTTATCAAACTCATTCAAATGTCTTATTGCTCAGCAATCGGCTTAGAAAATATGTGAAACAATATATAAATTCCATTGTGACAAGTCGCTTTATGTTTACCTATTTGCGTATAATGACACGTGAGGTTATTCCTAATCACTGTACACGTGTATAGCGTATGGTGGCGTAATGTGGTATTAACACGATTGGATTTTCTCTATATATTTTTTATGAACGTATTGTTTTGATTAATTATGATTGCATAGTTTTAGCTTATTTTCCTTGACATTTTAATATCTGCTTTGCGATTCTTTCTTATTTTAGGTATTTTTATGCAATTTGTATACAGGACGTTTCTGTTGATGCCATTTTACTCTTTTGTTGTTTTTCTTGAACAAAACTTAGATTTCGTTGCATCCGTCCATGATTGATATATGTCTGTAAATTGGTCAACAGACGACAAACCAGCAGATCTTAAATGAGATTTGTAGTATTTGTTTATATAGGTTGTTTTTGAGTTGTTGCTGATGTCTATACAAGCTACTACTATATATAGATTCCCACGAAATCATCTTTAAAGGAGGCTTATATGGATGAGGTATTTTCGTTGACATTTTGTGGTTACTATTAATCCACTGTCAGCAAACCAATGTCTTCAAGGTAAAATTATCAGCAAGATTCTTATCTCTTTATTGCTTCAAAAAGTAAGTTTTATCAATATTAATGCAAGAAGTATGCATTTTGAAATGAATATGAAATAAGTCTTGATTTACTATAGTGATATAACGAAGATTATTTTCTAAGATTTGTTTATCTTCCAAAATGACGAAAGTAGTACGTTTTGAAAATGAAAACTATCCACAGTTTAACGTTTTTCTCACAAATTCCCTGAACTAAGGATCAGCTAGAATTATACTCCACTACAAAAGTATGAACATACCGCCATAGCTTTGGTGATTCAGAATTATTTTAAGTTATGAATTCGAATTTTTTGAATTTCAGAAAGATTGAGGTTTGATTCCAGGTCTAACTCGCACAAGAACAGAATGTTCTGTCATTATTCATTAAATGAAATACAGTGTAATTAACTTATAATTGTTAAGTTTGATATTTCGAGCGAAGAAACAATGCTCGCCTCTGAGCTGGGACCAAAACTTGTGACAGACATACATTACCAGATAGAATTGATGGAAGGTGTAGATATCTTGTGATCAATTCAATCAAATTAGACATCCTCCCTGCTTTCAGATTAAATGTTTCATAATGATGCTAATCAAACAATGGGCAGCTATTGTGATTTGATTAGGAACAGTATATGATATTTGTTATTTTGTACGTGTATATTTTGTATGTTATATTTAGCTTTATACATTGTTTCTTGTTCGGTGCGAATAAATTCTCCACATAATTTATTTTTGTTATTTGCTTATTTAGAGTGATTGTTGATATTCTTTGATTTGCAAACCCACAGAACCTTGTCACTAAATACTGACATGTAATCGATAAAACAAACTGGGAGGGGGTGGAGTTACTCCAACAATGTTAGAGGATAACACGGCGAGAAACTTATGACGGGCGTCGGTTGGCGTCTGTACCAAAATTAGTCTTTTAGAGACCTTTAGGTAGCTGAAGTCGGGATGGGGTATGAACTAAATGTAGATAAACATTGAGATTATTGTAAAACTGCAAGGAAATCAAGACTAGGTGTTCCGAAAGTGTAACCGTCTTCTTTAGGTTAAAGTATATGTAGGTCTGACTACAATATTGTAAACAAGGAATTTAGGTACTTTAATAGGGACTTGCAGCGTCAAGCGTCCTGGATTTTAAAGCAGATGTTTGCTGGGTGAAGTTGATAAAATATAACGAAATATTTCATAAATGCAAACGGCCCTTCATGCAATTAAAAGTTTGGTTTTGTCATAATTACACGGTGACTTTCTCGTTTAATAAATACAGTTTAGGGACCCATATCTTTGATATTTGATCTTCTGTATGTCATTTCGAAAAGTAAAGAAAATCATATATCAATGCGTCTGTATAGTTGATGGGAAAAGATATCGGCAAGACTCTAAACCCCCAGGGCAAAACCATCGGTGTCAAATGTTAATTGAAATGTCTCGTATAGGAAACCTCGACTATTTTATGCGATAGAATGATAATAATAATAAAAGATGAATAAATACAAAAAAAAATATCGCACAAATAGCCCAGTAAATAAACGTTATGTCACATTTATTGAGGTATTCTTTAAAGAATATATTTTGCTATAGTAACGATTGTGTCCTAATGCAGTATTTTACCTGGAGTGTTGCGGATAATGCTTTTGGCAAATGCCCAACTTGTTGCAGCCTCGCAGTATCTCTCACCAACGTTACGATAACAATCTTGTAATACCGTCGGCGTTACCTAGTGAAATACATCTATGCATATTTTCTACAGATGGAAAAAAAACGTGAACTTTCATATGTAGGTTCTTCTTGGTCCTTAGTTGTGCATAGTCAGTTTTTTTACTGGTCAGATAACGAAATAGTCGACAAGCGGTCATTTTGAACTTTGACCGTTGAAGTTTGTCACCGCTATTTCTTAGAAAGCTTCAATTTCATATGTAGATTCCTCTTGGCTTTTAGTTGTGCATGTAAGATTTTGTGGCTTATAGGAAAACAAAATGGCCGACAAGTAGCCATAGCCATTTTTGAAGTTGGAAATTATTTTCGCTATTTCTCAGAAAATTCTTGGTGGATAGTTCTTCAATATCAATATAGGTTCGCCTTGGTCCCTAGATGAATTAATTATCGAATTGTTTTTATTAGATTGATCAAGTCAAGCCGATGGCTGACGTGGCGACTATCTTGGATTTTGACAATTAAATGTTGATGTCTCTATTCCTCCCAATGTCTTCCGTACTGTATGTTGGAATCCATTCGTCCCTGGTTGTACATACATTGTATACAAATTGGTCAACGGTCGATCATCCTAGATTTTGATAATTGAAGTTGATCATTTCTATTTCTTGATGGGGTTTTTAATCTATGACAATATATACACACGTTCTTCTTTGCCTCAAGTATTGGACTTGTCTGAAGGTATTTATCACTATCTCTCAGAATGGTCTTGAATCTTTCTCAGATTTCATATTTTTATGTTCCCCTTGTTTTCAAATAATAAAATTAAAATTGAATGAAAGGGAAAGAAAGCGACGAGAAAAGATCAGTTTTACATCTCACAAAGATCATTCAATGGTGGGTTGCCACACCCCTCTGGGATCTCTGTTTTCGTTTAAAATCCAATATTGAAAAGTATCAAATTAATTGAATTATGGGGCTATTATACCCCCTCAAACTAGATTTTCACTTTTTAGGTCACCTGAAACGAAGTCTCAAGTGACCTATTCTAATCGCCTTTTGTCCGTCGTCGTCCGTCGTCGTCCGTCGTCTGTCATCCGTCGTCCGTCATGCGTCCTTAAACAATTTACATTTTCGACTTCTTTTCCAAAACCTTTTCACTTTTTAGGTCACCTGAAACGAAGTCTCAAGTGACCTATTCTAATCGCCTTTTGTCCGTCGTCGTCCGTCGTCGTCCGTCGTCTGTCATCTGTCGTCCGTCGTGCGTGCTTAAACAATTTACATTTTCGACTTCTTTTCCATAACCGCTTAACCAAATTCAATGAAATTTGGCAGAAAGTTTCTATGGCTGAAGGGCAACCAAAATTGTGAATTATATGTGGGACCAAAAAGGGTCAATTAGATTAAATGGAATTATTCAAATCTCAGGTGACCGTTAAGGCCCATGGACCTCTTGTTTCATAAACCTATTTTGGGTGTTCTCAATCGCCCCCAAGTTTCAACTCTTTAGGCCATTAACATCACTAACGAATCTCAGAAGTACGAAACAACTGTATGACGCAGTTTAATTAGTGCTTGACTGTACTGTATCTAATTCGTTATTTTATTACAAGTTGTAAATACCACCATGATCAGTGTCTCTCGTGTTAAACTCTGACAAATTAAGCCGCGGGAGTAGTGTTCCGGTTGTATACATGTCGCTCGTTCTTTCTCTACTATCCGCCATTGCAAATGACCTTAGCTGTTAATAGGACGTTAAACAAAATAAACCAAACCAAACCAGCACCTCTCAACAGTCCCCGGATGTACGGGGCGTGACGTCACGCCATCTTTTTTTGCTAGCGGCTATTTTGTATATCAAACACACATTCCTGTCCTACTCAGATGAACAAAAACCACAGCTAGAATGTGAATGTATATTTCTAATAATACAGAGCATTTAAAATCAAAAGCAGCAAGAACATTTTACTCTTAGTTGACTTTATTTTAAAATAAATTTAAAATATATATCATAAAGAAATATCTGAGAAATTATACCGATAGTGGCTGAGATCGCTTTCTGAGAGATTCCTTGTTTCCATTGAAAATTGAATGACTTTTACGCTTAGTATATATCATCAGTAGGTTAATGTTCATGTTGTTTTTATTTCGTTTACGCTTTGCATGGGATATTTTCCAAAACATTGTGTCACACATTTTGTCAGTAATACTACTGTCCGTAGAACTGAGAGATATGAAAGCGAACTTTGTTTGAAGAACGTGCTCCCTGTCATCCTTCTTTCAATAACTTGTACTGCATAATGATTTTTGGTATACAACATTGTATATCCAAGTGATTCTGTTGAAATTTACTTCCGTTTTCCTGGACTCATGGCACTCTGCAGAAAATTATACATATCTGCTATGGCCGAGTACTCTTCTGTTTGGCAGTGGAAACCCAAATTCAGCTTACAGCTTCGTTTTCTGTATTAAAACAATACAAACGGATTATAGATGTTGACTAGCACAAACCTTGGTCGACACAAAACAAAAAACAAAAACGAATCAACAATAAAGCACAACACACATTAACATACCACACAGTCAACACACAAAAATACACCACATGGTCAACTCACAAAAACACACGACATGGTCAACACACAAAAATACACCACATGGTCAACACACAAAAATACACCACATGGTCAACTCACAAAAACACACCACATGGTCAACACACAAAAATACACCACATGGTCAACACACAAAAATACACCATATGGTCAACTCACAAAAACACACGACATGGTCAGCACACAAAAATACACCACATGGTCAACTCACAAAAACACACGACATGGTCAACACACAAAAATACACCACATGGTCAACACACAAAAATACACCACATGGTCAACACACAAAAATACACCACATGGTCCACTTACAAAAGCACACCACATGGTCAACACACAAAAATACACCACATGGTCAACACACAAAAATATACCACACGGTCAACACACAAAAATATACCACACGGTTCACACATAAAAATACACCAACCTGGTCAACACACAAACATATACAACACGGCCAACACACAAAAATACACCACATGGTCATCACACAAAATTACTCCACATGATCAACACACACAAATACACTTCAAGGTCAACACACAAAAATACACCACATGGTCAACTCACAAAAACACACCACATGGTCAACACACAAAAATACACCACATGGTCAACACACAAAAATACACCACATGGTCAACTCACAAAAACACACCACATGGTCAACACACAAAAATACACCACATGGTCAACTCACAAAAACACACGACATGGTCAACACACAAAAATACACCACATGGTCAACACACAAAAATACACCACATGGTCAACACACAAAAATACACCACATGGTCCACTTACAAAAGCACACCACATGGTCAACACACAAAAATACACCACATGGTCAACACACAAAAATATACCACACGGTCAACACACAAAAATATACCACACGGTTCACACATAAAAATACACCAACCTGGTCAACACACAAACATATACAACACGGCCAACACACAAAAATACACCAACCTGGTCATCACACAAAATTACTCCACATGGTCAACACACACAAATACACTTCAAGGTCAACACACAAAAATACACCACACGGTCAACACACAAAAATACACCACACGGTCAAAACACAAAAATAGACTACACACACAAAAGTCACCAGACCGTCAATACAGATTAACACACCACACCGTCATCACACACACACACAACACTACACGGTCAATACAGATTAACACACCACACCCGTCATCACACACACAAAACACTATACGGTCAATGCAGATTAACACACCAGAACGTCATCACACACACAAAACACTACACGGTCAATACAGATTAACACACCACACCGTCATCACACACACAAAACACTACACGGTCAATACAGATTAACACACCACACCGTCCTCACACAGGCACAACACTACACGGTCAATACAGATTAACACACCACACCGTCATCACACACACAAAACACTATACGGTCAATACAGATTAACACACCACACCATCATCACACACACAAAACACTACACGGTCAATATAGATTAACACACCACACCGTCACCACACACACAAAACACTACACGGTCAATACAGATTAACACACCACACCGTCATCACACACACAAAACACTACACGGTCAATACAGATTAACACACCACACCGTCATCACACACAAAACACTACACGGTCAATATAGATTAACACATCACACTGTCATTCACACACACAAAACACTACACGGTCAATACAGATTAACACACCACACCGTCATCACACACACAAAACACTACACGGTCAATACAGATTAACACACCACACCGTCATCACACACACAACACTACACGGTCAATACAGATTAACACACCACACCGTTATCACACACAAAACACTACACGGTCAATACAGATTAACACACCACACCGTCATCACATACACAAAACACTACACGGTCAATACACAAGAAACATACAATAGTCGCCACACGAGAAAACACACTATGTCGTCATCACACATCGATATAATAACTCTTAATCATACCACATCATTAGCACACCTGGATAATATATCACATCGTCCAAACAAAGGGATATAACACCACAAAATCAACACAAAGGAACACAATAGCACAGTAGCAACTGGCAACATACAACAACAAAGGTTCACACCATCATTTAACGAGGAACATAACACAATTGCAAACTATCACGAAATCTGCAGACAATAGAAAACAAAAGGAATAAAAAAAAGAATAAAACAACATAAACAGGAATAGTACACCATGGAGACAGAGTGAAGCCCTAACAATTCAAACACTATCTTGGCGATGCGACCAATGGACATTCTAGACCCACATGCGTTTCCTTTTATGTCCGAACTAAAATCAGTGTGTGGATATGTGGTCTTTATGGTGTATCGTTATATAAACCATTACTAAGCATTTCAGTGGTAAAGAGGAAGCATAAATCATGACGTGTATTGACATTGTTTGTAATAAGCCAATGAGGCTAATTTGGTAATAAAATGATTAGCAATGAAACCTAATCACCTCTAGCGATGTCATTTACACAGGTGATATAAAATGTTTTAATTATTTACCTCTATGGGCGTATTCAAACATTTGATGTGATTAAAACTGTTTTATATCCATAAAAAGTAATCTAACCGTCAAAATATATATGTATCATGCAGGAAATGTAGGAGCAGATGGATACTACTTAAAATGCTCTGACTTCGTTCATCATCAGTATCGTTTTGTAATAATCGAAGGGTTACATCGGAAGTCAAGGGTCTCCAAATAGATCTATATTTTTTGTTCATATTTTGCCCTCGTGTTATCGACTGAAAATGATGGTTGCGTTGTAATATAGGTATTCTTTGCTGTTTTTTGATAAGCAGAGGGACCTTTACCTTTCGTTATGGATGGCATTGAGAATATCCGTCAGCGTTGATTGCATGCGGCCTATAAGCTCCCTTTTATCAAGAATATCGTCCACGTATCTGAAAAATAAACATGATATATTGCTTTTTTTTGCAGGTTAATGCTATGTCTTTGTAATACAGTCGTAATTATAAAGACGAACCAAGGAAACAATAACAGCCTTCATTGAATTGTATTTCATAGTCGTGCGAAAATACCAGCATGAAAAAGCTATTATTCATGAATAAATTCATATAATATAAACGGTAATAGACTTTGTATCAATGTCTTTTTAAGAATATCTCTAGTTTTTGTTGCATTTTTAGTTTATAAAAACATAAATGACGAAGGAGTATATTTTTGACTCGTAAACAATGGCGACCAGCCTTATATCCCAACATAATCAAATATAGTTACGGTGCCATGATAAGATTTTTACATTGCGATATCGGGTATATTAAAAATATGACAGTAATACACGATTCCAAATTGTGCCATCAACCTTATTTCAGTGAAATCGAGATGAGCAATTGAGAACAGTCTGGTTACATAATACACAAGTTTGAGGCACAAGATAGCAATGACTTTCGTCATTGGTGTTTTTATAATTAGTTATTATGATAAACAAAGTTTCTATGTACATGCTGCTTGGGTGATTAGATGAACAAAATACCCGTATTTGTAGTGGTCAATGTATATGTACATATTTTTACTACAATTGCGTGTAAGCCCGTCAATATAAATTGACTGAAGTAAGAGTTAAGTACATAGAGCAGCTGCGACACACACAGTATAGTGTTAATGTTGATAGATGCTACATGACAGAATATGTACTATACAAGGTTTTAACAAGATATCGGAGCAAATATAACCTATTACACCAAATTAAATATCCGTAAAAAGACAAATAACGACATATTTAGGCGAAGAGGGCTTAGCATAATATAATTAATATATATATTTCTACAATCGGAATAGATATATACAGTTGCTCAGCTTGTAATCCAGTAACTGTAGTTCAAAAGAGATAAAATATGGGCAATTGTACCAAGTCATCTCGTGAATCCTGCATTGACATCATTAAGTGAAGTCTTTTGACGACATTTTGCAGTATAAACATACCTTTTCTGCAAAAGGGTCGGACTCTTTACACTTCTAACTGACCGCTTCCCTGGACTGTTAGGATTACTGACCACATCTATGAATCCCTCAATAGGATCAATGTATCCCATGGAACAGTCGGTAGCGGACACAAGGCAGGAAGGCGCTTCACTGTAATTAAACGATGGATATAATACCACGGACGGATACGTGGAAGAAAGTACGAACCAACAGAAATACAAGATCAGGAAGCTTTATGTTATCTCTTTCACAGAAGATGTGGAATATCGAGAAAATGTACAATGGAAAAGAAAGTATTGAGGACATACTTTAAAGTACAAATCACACAACTACCTTTTCTTATGCATAGAAATAACACTTTCATTGGCGAAAACATTCATTCTGTAATCACCTACCAGGAAAACAGGCTCACTCCATCTTAGTGAGCATCATTATATTAGAGACAGTAGTCTTAATCGACTCAACAGTAAATATATAACAAGTTTACAATATATCTTCCTCAACTTACTCGTTTAAAAATTTCTTCAGTCTTCGTACCGCTCGTACTGCGTCCACTAGCTTCTCGCTGACGTCATCAAGGTTCGAAACCAAACTACAAATATAATTATTGATATTGATGAATATAAAAATTTATCAATTTTCTATAAATAAAAAAAACAACAAAAAACAGATGTTTTAACTATAAGAAAACGTACTTTTCAAATAACCATGCATTACGAAAATAACTTTTATGAGCAGTGGCTGCAGAAAATGGAACAAAAGGTCGAGTATTTACTGGAGGGAGTCATGATTTGTAATAAAACAGAGTGTTTGATAATATGATAACGGCTCTTTTGTAAATATCGGACGGCTTTACCTTGAGAGAAAATCAATTGATACGTTAGATTTAACAATGTTAATCTCCTATAGAGAACTGGTCTTCATATATAATTAATGATATAGTCTTTATACGAAATGATATCCAAGCATTATTGCTGTGGAAATAATGTATCGCCAGATGGCACTAGTAGATATTGTTTACCACCAGATGGCACTAGTAGATATTGTGTACCACCAGATGGCACTGATAAGTATTTTATTCTGCCAGATGTCAGTCTATCAATCCAAATCTTTCAGTCACAATTCAATTGGGAGTTCACAAGTATTAGATTGTCCTTTTAATTCAGTACAGTATTTAAAACTACTTTCGTTTTTGTCCTTGAGTGATGATAACACCATGAGCAATACATATGCTCATTTAGTGCAAAGTGACAATAATAAAATAATAATTTAAAAACAAATTCAACATCATAAAGATCTTGTTGTATTTTAAACAATAATTATAAAATTCTCAAAGTAGTTATCAATAATACAAGGATCTCCAAAGTATTTATCAATAATACAAAGATATCCAAAGTAGTTATCAATAATACAAAGATCTCCAAAGTAGTTATCAATAATACAAAGATCTCCAAAGTATTTATCAATAATACAAAGATATCCAAAGTAGTTATCAATAATACATAGATCTCCAAAGTAGTTATCAATAATACAAAGATCTCCAAAGTGAGTATCAATAATACAAAGATCTCCAAAGTAGTTATCAATAATACAAAGATCTCCAAAGTGAGTATCAATAATACAAAGATCTCCAAAGTGAGTTATCAATAATACAAAGATCTCCAAAGTAGTTATCAATAATACAAAGATCTCCAAAGTAGTTATCAATAATACAAAGATCTCCAAATTAGTTATCAATAATACAAAGATCTCCAAAGTAGTTATCAATAATACAAAGATCTCCAAAGTAGTTATCAATAATACAAAGATCTCCAAAGTGAGTATCAATAATACAAAGATCTCCAAAGTAGTTATCAATAATACAAAGATCTCCAAAGTAGTTATCAATAATACAAAGATCTCCAAAGTAGTTATCAATAATACAAAGATCTCCAAAGTAGTTATCAATAATACAAAGATCTCCAAAGTAGTTATCAATAATACAAAGATCTCCAAAGTAGTTATCAATAATACAAAGATCTCCAAAGTAGTTATCAATAATACAAAGATCTCCAAAGTAGTTATCAATAATACAAAGATCTCCAAAGTAGTTATCAATAATACATAGATCTCCAAAGTAGTTATCAATAATACAAAGATATCCAAAGTGAGTATCAATAATACAAAGATCTCCAAAGTGAGTATCAATAATACAAAGATCTCCAAAGTGAGTATCAATAATACAAAGATCTCCAAAGTGAGTATCAATAATACAAAGATCTCCAAAGTAGTTATCAATAATACAAAGATATCCAAAGTGAGTATCAATAATACAAAGATCTCCAAAGTGAGTATCAATAATACAAAGATCTCCAAAGTAGTTATCAATAATACAAAGATCTCCAAAGTAGTTATCAATAATACAAAGATCTCCAAAGTGAGTATCAATAATACAAAGATCTCCAAAGTAGTTATCAATAATACAAAGATCTCCAAAGTGAGTATCAATAATACAAAGATCTCCAAAGTGAGTATCAATAATACAAAGATCTCCAAAGTGAGTATCAATAATACAAAGATCTCCAAAGTAGTTATCAATAATACAAAGATCTCCAAAGTAGTTATCAATAATACAAAGATCTCCAAAGTAGTTATCAATAATACAACGATCTCCAAAGTGAGTATCAATAATACAAAGATCTCCAAAGTAGTTATCAATAATACAAAGATCTCCAAAGTGAGTATCAATAATACAAAGATCTCCAAAGTAGTTATCAATAATACAAAGATCTCCAAAGTAGTTATCAATAATACAAAGATCTCCAAAGTAGTTATCAATAATACAAAGATCTCCAAAGTAGTTATCAATAATACAAAGATCTCCAAAGGAGTTATCAATAATACAAAGATCTCCAAAGTGAGTATCAATAATACAAAGATCTCTAAAGTAGTTATCAATAATACAAAGATCTCCAAAGTAGTTATCAATAATACAAAGATCTCCAAAGTGAGTATCAATAATACAAAGATCTCCAAAGGAGTTATCAATAATACAAAGATCTCCAAAGTGAGTATCAATAATACAAAGATCTCCAAAGTAGTTATCAATAATACAAAGATCTCCAAAGTAGTTATCAATAATACAAAGATCTCCAAAGTAGTTATCAATAATACAAAGATCTCCAAAGTAGTTATCAATAATACAAAGATCTCCAAAGTAGTTATCAATAATACAAAGATCTCCAAAGTAGTTATCAATAATACAAAGATCTCCAAAGTAGTTATCAATAATACAAAGATCTCCAAAGTAGTTATCAATAATACAAAGATCTCCAAAGTAGTTATCAATAATACAAAGATCTCCAAAGTAGTTATCAATAATACAAAGATCTCCAAAGTGAGTATCAATAATACAAAGATCTCCAAAGTAGTTATCAATAATACAAAGATCTCCAAAGTAGTTATCAATAATACAAAGATCTCCAAAGTAGTTATCAATAATACAAAGATCTCCAAAGTAGTTATCAATAATACAAAGATCTCCAAAGTAGTTATCAATAATACAAAGATCTCCAAAGTAGTTATCAATAATACAAAGATCTCCAAAGTAGTTATCAATAATACAAAGATCTCCAAAGTAGTTATCAATAATACAAAGATCTCCAAAGTAGTTATCAATAATACAAAGATCTCCAAAGTAGTTATCAATAATACAAAGATCTCCAAAGTAGTTATCAATAATACAAAGATCTCCAAAGTAGTTATCAATAATACAAAGATCTCCAAAGTAGTTATCAATAATACAAAGATCTCCAAAGTAGTTATCAATAATACAAAGATCTCCAAAGTAGTTATCAATAATACAAAGATCTCCAAAGTAGTTATCAATAATACAAAGATCTCCAAAGTAGTTATCAATAATACAAAGATCTCCAAAGTAGTTATCAATAATACAAAGATCTCCAAAGTGAGTATCAATAATACAAAGATCTCCAAAGTAGTTATCAATAATACAAAGATCTCCAAAGTAGTTATCAATAATACAAAGATCTCCAAAGTAGTTATCAATAATACAAAGATCTCCAAAGTAGTTATCAATAATACAAAGATCTCCAAAGTGAGTATCAATAATACAAAGATCTCCAAAGTAGTTATCAATAATACAAAGATCTCCAAAGTAGTTATCAATAATACAAAGATCTCCAAAGTGAGTATCAATAATACAAAGATCTCCAAAGTAGTTATCAATAATACAAAGATCTCCAAAGTAGTTATCAATAATACAAAGATCTCCAAAGTGAGTTATCAATAATACAAAGATCTCCAAAGTAGTTATCAATAATACAAAGATCTCCAAAGTAGTTATCAATAATACAAAGATCTCCAAAGTAGTTATCAATAATACAAAGATCTCCAAAGTAGTTATCAATAATACAAAGATCTCCAAAGTTGTTATCAATAATACAAAGATCTCCAAAGTAGTTATCAATAATACAAAGATCTCCAAAGTAGTTATCAATAATACAAAGATCTCCAAAGTAGTTATCAATAATACAAAGATCTCCAAAGTAGTTATCAATAATACAAAGATCTCCAAAGTAGTTATCAATAATACAAAGATCTCCAAAGTAGTTATCAATAATACAAAGATCTCCAAAGTAGTTATCAATAATACAAAGATCTCCAAAGTGAGTATCAATAATACAAAGATCTCCAAAGTAGTTATCAATAATACAAAGATCTCCAAAGTAGTTATCAATAATACAAAGATCTCCAAAGTAGTTATCAATAATACAAAGATCTCCAAAGTGAGTATCAATAATACAAAGATCTCCAAAGTAGTTATCAATAATACAAAGATCTCCAAAGTAGTTATCAATAATACAAAGATCTCCAAAGTAGTTATCAATAATACAAAGATCTCCAAAGTAGTTATCAATAATACAAAGATCTCCAAAGTAGTTATCAATAATACAAAGATCTCCAAAGTAGTTATCAATAATACAAAGATCTCCAAAGTAGTTATCAATAATACAAAGATCTCCAAAGTAGTTATCAATAATACAAAGATCTCCAAAGTAGTTATCAATAATACAAAGATCTCCAAAGTAGTTATCAATAATACAAAGATCTCCAAAGTAGTTATCAATAATACAAAGATCTCCAAAGTAGTTATCAATAATACAAAGATCTCCAAAGTAGTTATCAATAATACAAAGATCTCCAAAGTAGTTATCAATAATACAAAGATCTCCAAAGTAGTTATCAATAATACAAAGATCTCCAAAGTAGTTATCAATAATACAAAGATCTCCAAAGTAGTTATCAATAATACAAAGATCTCCAAAGTAGTTATCAATAATACAAAGATCTCCAAAGTAGTTATCAATAATACAAAGATCTCCAAAGTGAGTATCAATAATACAAAGATCTCCAAAGTAGTTATCAATAATACAAAGATCTCCAAAGTAGTTATCAATAATACAAAGATCTCCAAAGTAGTTATCAATAATACAAAGATCTCCAAAGTAGTTATCAATAATACAAAGATCTCCAAAGTAGTTATCAATAATACAAAGATCTCCAAAGTAGTTATCAATAATACAAAGATCTCCAAAGTAGTTATCAATAATACAAAGATCTCCAAAGTAGTTATCAATAATACAAAGATCTCCAAAGTAGTTATCAATAATACAAAGATCTCCAAAGTGAGTATCAATAATACAAAGATCTCCAAAGTAGTTATCAATAATACAAAGATCTCCAAAGTAGTTATCAATAATACAAAGATCTCCAAAGTAGTTATCAATAATACAAAGATCTCCAAAGTAGTTATCAATAATACAAAGATCTCCAAAGTAGTTATCAATAATACAAAGATCTCCAAAGTAGTTATCAATAATACAAAGATCTCCAAAGTAGTTATCAATAATACAAAGATCTCCAAAGTAGTTATCAATAATACAAAGATCTCCAAAGTAGTTATCAATAATACAAAGATCTCCAAAGTAGTTATCAATAATACAAAGATCTCCAAAGTAGTTATCAATAATACAAAGATCTCCAAAGTAGTTATCAATAATACAAAGATCTCCAAAGTAGTTATCAATAATACAAAGATCTCCAAAGTAGTTATCAATAATACAAAGATCTCCAAAGTAGTTATCAATAATACAAAGATCTCCAAAGTAGTTATCAATAATACAAAGATCTCCAAAGTAGTTATCAATAATACAAAGATCTCCAAAGTAGTTATCAATAATACAAAGATCTCCAAAGTAGTTATCAATAATACAAAGATATCCAAAGTAGTATCAATAATACAAAGATCTCCAAAGTAGTTATCAATAATACAAAGATCTCCAAAGTAGTTATCAATAATACAAAGATCTCCAAAGTAGTTATCAATAATACAAAGATCTCCAAAGTGAGTATCAATAATACAAAGATCTCCAAAGTAGTTATCAATAATACAAAGATCTCCAAAGTAGTTATCAATAATACAAAGATCTCCAAAGTAGTTATCAATAATACAAAGATCTCCAAAGTAGTTATCAATAATACAAAGATCTCCAAAGTGAGTATCAATAATACAAAGATCTCCAAAGTAGTTATCAATAATACAAAGATCTCCAAAGTAGTTATCAATAATACAAAGATCTCCAAAGTAGTTATCAATAATACAAAGATATCCAAAGTGAGTATCAATAATACAAAGATATCCAAAGTGAGTATCAATAATACATAGATCTCCAAAGTATTTATCAATAATACAAAGATCTCCAAAGTATTATCAATAATACAAAGATCTCCAAAGTAGTTATCAATAATACAAAGATCTCCAAAGTATTTATCAATAATACATAGATCTCCAAAGTAGTTATCAATAATACAAAGATCTCCAAAGTATTTATCAATAATACAAAGATCTCCAAAGTAGTTATCAATAATACAAAGATCTCCAAAGTATTTATCAATAATACATAGATCTCCAAAGTAGTTATCAATAATACAAAGATCTCCAAAGTAGTTATCAATAATACAAATATAAACATACAGAACATCAACATCTGAGTTGACTATTGGATATTTACTTACGTTCGTGTACCCGTGTGAATATCTTGTGCGTGGGCGGAAGCAGTCAAACCCAGAAATGAGGCGAGGATAAGACAAACGCATGCGTCAACCATTCTAGAGTAAACGTTCCGTAAAAAGTACAATCTGTAAAAAAAAACCGGAAGTACTTCCTTAATTTCCATATGATACGAAATAACGCCTTCTATATTTAAAACGATGGATAAATGTTTAAAATAAAAACAAAGGCATAACCTTATTGGCTCATGCTTATTTCTCTTTTGGTTAATGGTAGGGATAATATATACAGTTATAGTATACATGTAATTAAAGAGTAGAAAAATCCAACCCAATCTTTTTTTCTTTTTCTTTTACCTATGGATGATTACATGTTTCTTGCCGCCTAGCACATGTAAATCAAACTTGTACCGGAAGCCATTTTCTTCCGAGCATGTTTAGTTTTGAAGAAGTAGCTCTAAAAGGAAGTGACGTGGTCAATACAGTTTATCGACTTTTACGTATATTTGAATCAATGCTTTCCATCTCACTTCAAGCGAATAGACGAAGTCATCATCTTGAGTATAATTCAGTTATAAAGGCGGGGTCGAATGAGTTAACTTGATGTTCTTACTTTTTCAGAGAGACCTTGTTTGCGGAAAATACGTCAGCTCTATTGTTGAGATATGTACATTGTAAGCACAAAAGATTTGACGTTTTCCTTGCTTGTAAAAGAGGAACTTGTAAAGATACTAGCAGCCTGTTTAATTAACCAGAGTTTGACCAAATATTGACTAGAGCGGTGTTATTTCGATGATGTACAGAAATAGTGCCCATTGTGTTTTAGACTGCCATTTGTTGACTATAAGTGAATATAGATTGATGCAAAGCATCGGCTGTCTGGTGAAGTTATGCCATACGGAAAAAGTCAGGTCAACAGCATTAGTGATATTGAATACATACAAATATAAGTTAAACATTTTGGAAGCCATTCTCTGAAAGGTTAATTATTTTATCACATTATTAAACCTTTTTACCCATAGAACGAGTAAGACAAACAAAAACAAAAAACAAAACCAAAAAACAAAAAACATAACAATGTATGTAGAACATCAAAAGTCCATTTACTGTATATGAAAATGTTACGTTGTCTCGCAAAAACGTGCAAGTTACATTAACGAAACGAGTCTAACCTGTCAAAAAATCCGATAAATGTAATGTTAAGTTGAATTGCGTTTGGGGTCGTGAATTGATGATTTACCAAGCATAGTAAACTTAACTTAGAAATAACACATTTGAAGTAATTTGTGAAGCAGTAAGTTAATATCATTCTATCGTGTTTTATATGAACAAATAGAAAATAGAAATTATTAATGGGTTTATGATAGATATAATGTGGTAACCAAGTAGTTGTCGTCCAGAAATGTTACATGTGCAATCAAGCGTTTGCAGATTGAAGAATGAAAATATATGCATTTATTAAAAAGGAATGTATTAGTTACCAAAATTATTGCTGTGATCTGTAAAAACCTATTTCAAAATTTATAAACGAAAGATCACAACAATGTAAAAACAAATCTCATACCATAAAAAATGAGAAACAAATATACCAACATGACTATAAAAGTTCTGTGCGACATTGACAAGGGGTCATTAACGACGGAAGGCAGTAATTGTCTTTTCTTGGAGTGACCATGACGAACATTTCGATCCTTTGAATGGCTGCACCATACAGTTATTTCATTGAATGAACACATTAACACGTTGCTCCCAAGGAAACGTAAATATCAATGGCGCCATACACATCGTTCGCTTGACACACTGCCGAGATAATCGATATAATTAGTATGTTTTTCGTCAGAAGGAAACATGTTTTTGTTGGATGTATAGTTCTATTGTTTAAAGAGAGTGACCAGAAGCTATTCTTTGAGAATTTACCCACGTTGACAAATTCCTGAAATGTAATAATACATAGAGGTATGTTATACCGTAAATGTTTATGAGCAAATTTTCAAGGACATTTCTCTCGTTTCCAGCTACCTTCATGTAATTATTGTAGTCTCTAATATGTTGTGAAATTAAAGCATATTGCGCTTTAAGATCAGAATATAATGTAGACAACTGGGTATTACCACAATGGAATAAATTAAATTTAGCTATCCTTGAAATTTACACGACGAGGTGAAACGTGTATTGCTTATAAGGGAAATAGACACCATCATGACTATTTTCTTTCATCTCGCGGCGTTTCAAAAGAAAGATTTCAAAATAACAAACACGTCCCCAATTATTCAGATACAATAATAGTTCTCGGAAGTAACTCTTTTCTCTCTCTTTTCTCTCCATCGGCGAATATAACAATAACAAGATTCAATCAACATTGTAAAGTTTGAATGTCATTCACAGCGTCATCCTTCAGTGATCTGACACTAATTTCCTTAATACCTAGTACATTTATATACATAGTAACGTGTAAATTTTGGCATTTCATTGTACCAATAGTGACGATATTTTACAGATTGAAACACGATTTGGACTGTTTTTAAGTATTTGTATTGATATTACTTGTTTTTGAATTTTCAGAAAAAAAGGTAATCCAATTTTGCGGAGTGTTGGGCAATATTAGACTTGAGACGATGTACATGTATTCCCGATACAATCTGCTCTATCGTCTTGAGCAACTCTTCGTAATTATTGATTTCTTTTGTATATCATCATCGGAAGCATGGAACCACCAAACAGTTGTGTGGTCAAACTTGTAATGGTTTTGCCAAATTTCTTAAGACAATTAAGGTATGTCATAATCAACATAGCAAGGATTTAATTTTATATTTAGCAGAAAGATTGACAGGATATATATTAGTCTCTTACTTACCGTCAGAATCCAGTCAAATATCCAAATATATTATATACAGTAATTCTTGTTATCTGATTGAGATAATGCGATTATTTAACAAAATGACTGTAAATAACGTTTTAAGGTAATATAAACACAACAAACATGTTTTGGTGAATTCCAGATCCCATATTGGGTAATGTATTGTACCGAGGGTATTGACACGGGGAGGCGAGCAGGAATCCAGGGCGTCATTGGACCGGTAAAAACAAAACCAAGTCAATAACCCAATGAACTTTAATCTAACTGAAGTCATTGACATTTACATTACATAAACATTGCAACAACAAATTTAGAGATATGAAAACAACAAAACATTCAGAAATACTTCTCCTTTAATCAACTCAGGCGATAACGACTTATAACTGCGGAAGTGGCAATGAGAATGGAGAGATGGAGAAACGAAGATATAACGAGACAGAGAGATGGAGGGAGGGGGAGAGACAGAATCATGGAGAGATGGAGAGACGGAGAGATGTAAAGATGGAGATATGGAGAGGCTGAAAGATGCAGAGACAGAGAGATGAAGAGACGGAGATATGGAGAGACTGAAAGATGCAGAGATGGAGAGACAGAGAGATGGAGAGACGAGGAAAAGTTTTTAGCCATAGAAGAAACATGTCGATACCGCCAAAGATCTAGTTGTTAGGAACAGTACATACCATCATTGATATTGACGTTTACCCACACTTCACCTACCGTTATGAGATTACCATACAAACACACATGAGTAAATCTTATTTAAATTCAGATATAGGTATTAACGATGTCTATTGTTTTTTTGTACTTGTGTTATGTAAATCGGTAAACACGCAATTTATCTCCATAGGAATAATATTGATTATCAATACCAGTTCATAAAACAATTAAGTCTACATCTTATCTATAGGAACGGCTAGATTCAACATGTAAGTAAGGTAACAACGTTGAGTCAGACGATTCATTTCCTTCTTAGAAGATTTTAACATTGTTCTTTGCACTTTTTTTGATAATATCTTTTCAGTGTTTATTGATTAAGCCATTTAAACTTAAATAGCCAACTCATGTCTTAATTTATTTCCATTTCCGGATAATTTTAGAACATTCCTATTCCTTTACTTCAATATTGTGCTAAAATCCCCCATGCTCTTTGATATCTAAATAAAAATTCAATATTAGTTACCTAGAAAGTCTTTTCCAGAGAAAGTATTTATACCAAACAAGAAATCAATGTAATTCTTTTTTATGAAAGCTACTAAAAAGAACAAATTGATAAATTTCATGTTGATTCACATAGATATTTACATTTGGGATTTCCTAACCTTTTTCGAATATTTCTTCCAGAGAAAATAACTGTCAGATTTCCGTGTATAATGCAGACATGAACGGGACATTAGTAATATAAGTCCTGCTACAACTCATTCACAGAATGAGACTTTCATCAATAGCCACATTACCTGTTCAAACGTTCATTACCTGAAGTGAACTCTGAACATAAACCTGTCTATAAGAGCGGATTACAGAGTTTAAGGAAAGTTTTTGCTGAGCGCCAGTAATGCTCTTCTTTGGGCAAATTAGTGATTTCGCTTTTAATTACGTATTTATGAAACTAAAGGTGGCATCAATTACACCTACAATAAAAAGCCCTACCCATTCAATTTACACGCAAACATATTAATTGATAAGCACCTTTTTCAACTCTCTTAATACGAGAATCATTGATGGACTTTTAGTCCCCATACACGCTTTGCGAATCTGCTATGCCACTATGAAAATTGTTATGGAAGTGACATTGATTCAGATTGTTCTGACATATAACTCCCCTTGCTGAAGATCTTTCGGAAAATAAAAATATATAAACCATGTCCTTTTTTACTCAATCTAAAAATCGTCACTTCGTACTTATTAGAGAAATGGTTTAAAGTGGTTTTCTAATGCTTACCTCATCATGATAAATGGTTCTCTGAAAGTAGCTTCCTCAATATTTTCCGTATCCTAGATCACGATTTTACACGAAAGATGTGAATAGTTTGTCCAGTGTCAAAATCTCCAAACACTTAATTGTTCATTCGAAACAGAAAATCCGGTGAGATTGGGCACAAAATGTTCTTAATATTACACAGTCTTCGATATCCAATGTTTTTACAACTTTTTTCCGAATACCAAATTCCTATGATAATTTGAATTACCGAGAAAATACATACTGATCTAATTCTTGAATTGTAAAACTAATGACTTTTTAAAAATATTAATAAATGAATATATAAAGATAGATAATATGGAATACTTGCAATTATATACCGTGAACGACTTAACATATATCAAGATGTGTCTGAGATGCCATGTGTTTATATACAAGTAACCGAGCACGACCTTCCCTAAATCGGGCATGCCCACTCATAATTGGTTACCATGGCACCTGCCAAACAGGTGCGTGCGCTCAGGACTATTTTTGGTACTTTGTAATCAAATATTATGATATCCCTCCCAATAACCTTTTCCATTTTCGGGTATCTATACCTGTATACGCCATAGTATGCCTCTAAGGTGTTCCGACCCAGCTGATATGGCGAATGAAATATGTCTTCCGGCGCGAAGTCTATTCCGACAATCTCACCGAACACTTGAGAGTTACAAACTTATTTAGAAGTTGAAGCATAGAAATCATGGTGTGTACTATAAATGGCGGTTTGTTTGGTAGTTTGTTTGTGAACCACCTTTCCGCGGTAGGGTAACCGATCCCTTTGGATATCGTCATTCGATAAGGGGTCACGTTTCACAGGTAAACAATGAAACATGTCTAATGGGGGTCACGTATTCTCAGGGTATGCGCATGTAACGTCACACTAAAATACTACGTGATTAGATGTATATACATAATGTACTTACGGTACGAAAGAAAATCACGAAAATGTGTTACAACATCAAAAATGTAGGACATCTTGCTATTAAAAAATAGTTTTATTCGTGAAAAAATGATATAGGCAATCACGTCGATTAAAATATTTTACAATAGATATATCTTTCGCTTCTCTGAATTATGTGAGCATCAACGGGCTGTCTTACCTGTGTCTTCACTTAGGTTATCTCATCACGCTTTACGTTATAAGGAAGTACTACTGATGATAAACAACACTTTTAAAATGATATTTGTTTCATATTACCTGTCTACAAAGAAACAAATTACTATGCCAAACAATGTAAGCTAGAAAGGAATTCTACGGATTCTAGATTTCAATATAACTTCACGTGAAATAACATGAAAATATCAAATGTGAAAAAAGGCATCAAGTGAATCGACAGCATTTCACAAACGTTCAATGTTAACTGAAAAAAGGTTTGTTATCGTCTATTCCTACAGGTAAATGTTATTATTTTCACCCATGCATTTTTGTTATGTAATTCTAACGTTTTGGAAAAATATCCTGCATAGATGTTATGACTTACAATTATGTCGGGAATTATATAGTGATGAATTCATATCAGAACAATAGACGTGTATTATATGATTATATTATATATGTACGTGCTATTTTTTTATATTGACAATGATGCTGACGGACTGACGCATAATTATTATAAGGTGTGATTTGGATGACAAAGATTGCAATAATTACTCTCACAATTAGACAAGAACATGACAATGCTGTTCTTGTGACAAGACTCGACATCATATAATCCGCCATTATTGGCAATTATCGTATGGGATGATTGTTTTGATCTCTTTATATCTAAGAGGAAAAAGTGACACATCTCGGTCAAGGTTGTAATGTATCATATTAAGATTTATAAGCTTAATGAGTAATGATAGGTTTGACGGTAAGATAATTATCAAAATATAAAGCCGATTTTGAAATGTTATATATGTCAATTTTTTTAACAATTGTTATGACATATGTCGTTTGAACAATTTGTGTATAAATGTTATATAATAAATGTCGTTTGTAAATAAAAAAAAAAAAGGGTGAAGGAGGGGGGGGGGGGGGGGGGGGGGGGGGGGGAGGAGGGGTTAGCGAGAGCAAAACACATCACCTTTATTTTCATAAGTTCCACATAAATACCTATAACAATATGTCATATATATTTGTATTGCGTTACTTATGTTTTCTCTTGATAAACATAGTGTATAAAGACTCTACTCTCGATGTTAATAAAGATAAATACTAATAAATATCAATTTAATATTCATAGTTTCAATTTAGGCCAACCTATGTGGATATTGGTATTGAATGATATATGGGTTATTTCAATACAGTCGAACAGCAAAATCTCAAAGTCAGAGTGAAAAAAATGAATTTTACTTCCAGTTGAACAGTCTTTGGTTCATCAGAGAACGTAGATTCACTTAACTAAAATGGATGGATATATTAATTACTATTTTAATGCACGAATGTTCAACAAATGAAAAGTTAAAAAAAACACGAAAAGCAGTATGACGCATTTTAATACCTTTATTTGGGATATACTTTATCTATTACAAATTAATATTTTATAGCTTTTCACTTGTGTAAGATCAATAATTTAATTTTATAATTGATGGCGCATAATGAAAAAAAAATGTGTATGCAGTTTTGATAACGTACTGCTAGTGATTGGATGTCGTGCTGAGATTTAAAACATAATTAGATTTTTCTTCCAAGAATCAGGCCACAATACTTATATCACTGAGTTCAGATATCCATAAATACTCCCGAAACATCTTAAATCTTAAAGACAAAGTGACCCTTGATTTATAAAGTGCTCACGACACTACTATAATTCCTGATTTTGAGATTTGATAAGGTACACACCTGTCATTCACAGCGGGCTAAGAACCGAGTTTATACCGTGACGAATACCAAAGTACAATTGACATAGGATTATATCAGCAGAAGCTTCTTAATGAGAAGCTGGTGTTAAGAAGCCGGGCTAATTAACACATTTTATTACTCTATACAAAAAACATTTTCCCATTATTAAATCTAATCTGCTTCGATTACTCTTGATTACTTCCTATTTTTGTAAGGTTAAAATGTAATTTTCACTGTTTCCAATTCCAGTTGTTATGATGATGGCGATAATCTGAAGAGCGATAGGAGTGGGGACGGGATTAGGGATAGCATTTTGGGGTGCGAGGTACTGTGGTTAGCATTAGAATGTCGATATACATGTAGGTCTGTTGAATGTATGAGATACTGAGGTTAACATTGATGTGTCGATATAGGTAGGTTGAATGTGTGAGATAATGAGGTTAACAGTGTGTCGATATAGGTAGATTGAATATATGATATACTGAGGTTATCATTAGTGTGTCGATATAGGTAGATTGAATGTGTGAGATAATGAGGTTAACATTAATGTGTAGATATGGATAGGTTGAATGCGTGAGATAATGAGGTTAACATTATAATGTCGATATAGGTAGATTGAATGTATGAGACACTGAGGTTATATTTGATGTATCGATATAGGTTTATTGAATGTATGAGATAATGAGGCTGTAATTGGTGTGTCGATATAGGTAGGTTGAATGTGTGAGATACCGAGGTTAACAGTGTGTCGATATAGGTCGGTTGAATGCATGGGATAATGAGGTTAACATTAGTGTGTCGATATGGGTAGGTTGAATGTGTGAGATAATGACGTTAACATTAGTGTGTCGATATAGGTAGGTTGAATGTATGAGATAATGAGGTTAATATTAGTGTGTCGATATAGGTCGGTTGAATGTGTGAGATAATGAGGTTATCATTAGTGTAACGATTTAGGTAGATTGAATGTGTGAGATATTGAGGTTGTAATTAGTGTAACGATATAGGTAGGTTGAATGTATGTGATAATGAGGCTGTAATTGGTGTGTCGATATAGGTCGGTTGAATGTGTGAGATAATGAGGTTAATATTAGTGTGTCGATATAGGTCGGTTGAATGTGTGAGATAATGAGGTTAACATTAGTGTGTCGATATAGGTCGGTTGAATGTGTGAGATAATGAGGTTAATATTAGTGTGTCGATATAGGTCGGTTGAATGTGTGAGATAATGAGGTTATCATTAGTGTAACGATATAGGTAGATTGAATGTGTGAGATATTGAGGTTGTAATTGGTGTGTCGATATGGATAGGTTGACTGTATGAGATACTGATGTTATATTTGATGTATCGATATATGTAGGTTGAATATGTGAGATATCAATATTAACATTAGTGTGTCGATATAGGTAGGTTGAATATCCTTATCAGGATATGCGAGATACTGAAATTAGATTAAGAGCGCGTGGCTTAGTGTGGTGTAATGCTGGATGTTGAAGTTTTCGAGATAGAGAGGTTGAACTGAAGACTTAAGGGTGTGATATAATTAGACTTTAAAGGTTGGAGTATGTGAGATAAGAGGGTGAAGGTTAGGGAGCTCGAGATTGTTAAGTTGAATGTTCCATATTGCGAGATAGCGAGGCTTAAGGTTTGAGTGTGTGGGATAAGAATGTGACAAGTGGCTGTTTGAGATTGTTCAGTTGAAAAGATAGTGGTAGTAAATGTTGGATTGTAAGATAAGAAAGTAAAGATTGGGGTGTTCGAAATTATTAAGATAAAGACTTGATTGTGCAAGAAAGTGAGAGCACATGTTGGATTGTGAGATAAGAAAGTGAAGGTTAGGGTGTTCGTAATTATTAAGATAAAGACTTGATTGTGCAAGAAAGTGAAAGTACATGTTGGATTGTTAGATAACAAAGTGAAGGTTAGGGTGTTCGAGATTGTTAAGATAAAGCCTTGATTGTGCGAGATAGTGAGAGTACATGTTGGATTGTGAGATAATAAAGTGAAGGTTAGGGTGTTCGAGATTGTTAAGTTAAAGACTTGATTGTGCGAGATAGTCCGGTTTAAGGTTAGATTTTGTGGGATCATGGGGCAAAGGCTTATGTGTGTTCAGTGATAATGGAATGATAAATGGGAGATTTCAGTGGGAATGAGGATATGAGTTAGGTAGTGAATGAAAATGTGGAGTTCCACGTTTGGTGTCAATATGATGGTAGTTATATAATGGAATACATGGTATACATGTTGAGGTTGTGATGGATATGGTTGATGTATACCTATTGTAGCCCGTGCCTTCATATGGTAAAATAAAGTGTTAGATTGTGAGCTCGAATTTGAATGCATGTTTGGTCTATTTGGAACTTAACCGGCCGGCTGTATTTTGAAAATGCAGGGATTAGGTACATATTTGTTCGTTAGATTAAAATGGTAAATCAGTAAAATATATGTAATGGCATGTCCAAAAAATAGAAGCAGGGTAGTTGGTCATATTTATACTGCTATAACTAGTCAACTCCAGTTGACAAATCCCACTAAATTATAACCTGCTAATGTAAACTGTTTTCTTTTAGTTAACATATGCACAATTATTTTCAAGCCTTTGCTATGTTTTAACTGCATATCATACTTTCAGTATAGAGCTAATTTTATAGAAATCAACATGTGCACTCAATACATCTTTACCAGATGGCAATGTTTGATAAATCATTAAAAACATGAAAATTGAACGTCCTATTAGCTGATGCTAACACGAAACAAGCTTAAGGACGAGCGTAAAGTGTAATTTCACTGTAATACCACACGTAGAAGATACATTCCAATGTCATCCCTCCTGATCCATTACACTGACAATGGAACTGATTTACTTCAGGAATAGAACGTAAAGCATATTTTGTTTAGTATGTCACTGCCAGAGGACTTGATCCGTGCCCTAATCACAGGGGTGCACGCTCGTCTAAAGGTCAAAAGTGAGGCAGTGTCGAAGGAGACATAAAAAAGAATGTATCCTGGAACAGGGGATTGTATTACGTATTACCCGTGGTAAGAAACCTTAAGATAGCTGAATATCAAAGACATTTCAACAATAACTGTGTGAAATACTATAGATAAATAATTTGTCTACCCATCTTCGTTACATAATCATCATTTCGATATAATGAATGTCTCAAATAATCAAACAAATCAGATAAACAGAACAAAAATATACTCAGCGATGTGAGGGCCTTGTGAAGTTTTACCAATAACATGGACAACTATATATAAGGTATTTAGGATGACAGTCATAGTGAGACTTTCCTTAACCTCCACTCATCTCACGCTTTAAAACATTTGAATGGTGAAACATCCACTTGACGTTATTTTGACGTCCAATATTGATTTGAAAGATCACGAAATGAATTGAATTATAGGGAAATATGACTTTCTCATCGACATTTTGACAATTCTGTTGACCTTTAAAGTCGCCTCCTTGGTATCGACAAGTCCTAGATGGATTTAATTCACTGATGTTCTACTTAATCTAACTCTCAATTTGTATCAAAAGATGCTGATATTTTGCGCATATTTAATATGTATTTCACAGAACAATACATCTCGGGCACCTTGTTGTTGGTACCAGAAAATGATAAACCTTTATGCCACATAAAAGCTATTTGGAATGGTGTCGTATCGTGGACCTTGATTTGCCAAAGCTTTGTACTATGTAAAACATTCATGCAAAAACATACCAGTTTTGATAAGATATCCAGTGCTACATCTAACACATAATTCATGATAACTACATTTTGACAGGTTTAAAGCCAAAATGTGATGAACAAAATCAAATGGAAGCAGCCATTCTCAATGCATGACGTAACTTCATTATCCATGTGATAACATCGCAATCGATTTCTGACTGGCACAGCTTATGACAAACGATCCAGAGTATATTACACTAGTGACATATGTAAAATTATTTAAGGATTGAATGTTGCTTTGGTCGATTTAACGGGATGATGAATGGAGTCGCTCTAGAGACTTTAAGAACTGCGAATTTGAATTTGTCTCATGAGCGACTCAATTCGTCACCCAATGAAATCGACCAAAGCAGGATTTGATCATTATATATCAGTATTTAAATCTTCAGTTGCTAGAACTTTTGGAAGTCCAATGGGTTATAGAAAAAAAAGGAACAGAGGATGACCAAACAGTATCACTTACCAAACATACGACTATGAAACATATTTATTATAAAACAATATTAGGAATAGCATGATTAAATTGAAATATTAATTTTGTAGTTGAATTGATTAAATTTTCAAAACGCTCCGTCATCTGCGAGGAAGAATAACGGTTAAGACTATTCTCCGGTTATCTCCCGCTTCGATTCGAACTGGACGAAATATGTTACGGAGTTGGCTGTGACCTTGATATGAGCTCTACAGCTGAGTAAAATGTGAAGCTTCATTTACGGAATGTTTACTGATAGTTTTATTAATCGATTTAACATCCTGGCAGTTAAACCTTTATACTTCATTTATAAAGGAGGCGTTATTTCGACAATCTGACAATCAGGGACTGGACAGGAATGTTTAATTCCCAGTTCACTGTCATCTTGAACGATTTACAGGAGCTGGGAAAATCGTACCGTTTAGGCGACAGTTATGTATTCATTTTGATTGTAAATTGTCATTTTAAAAACACCATGAGTTAGTTTTTAATATATACAAAATCAGGAATCATTGGGGTTATTGGTCTTTCAGCAACCAGCCAATACCTTTATCGACTCCCTGGAGAGCATACAGCCGGAGCTGCCATTTCGTCGCTAACAGTGAACAGTGTACAAATGACATTTATTGTACTGTCCTACCAATGTACTCATTCACAGCTGAGTCGATTAGAACACAACAGAGTAAAATGTCTTGTTAAATGATACAACATAGCGCCCATGCCGGGACTCGAACTAGCGACCCTTTGGTCATGTAGTCCTGCAATAGACCACCGTGCCTCCTTGTATGAGGCCTTTTATGTAGATCTAACTGAAAGTCCCATTCAATTCCTCCACAGCCCTTATTATCTCGCAATTTATACAAATCATACTTCTAACTGAGAACTATTACACCAAAATAGGCCTATTGAGATCTCTCCACCAACCTCAATCCACCCACATAAATCTAATGTACGTATGGATCAGGCCTACAGATCTGGTCAAATTCGTCGACAAATGAAACAGATTAAATTCCTTTAGTCCGACTGGGGTAGAAATTGAAATATTACAGGTTCGAATTCACTGGATAACCGAACGATTTTATGATAAATGTATCTTAAAGTATCTTTAATCATAAGTGATCATTAGAGGGTATTATTTTTCTTCGTTTTATTTCATATCAATTTTTCATTTCTAAATTTATAGTTTTCCTGTTACCATTTATTGTAATCTTCATGCGTTTGGAGGAAAAAAGGATATCTATCTATCTAAACGATCATTAGATGATACTATTTTTCTTAAAGAAATTGTCCTCTTGTTATATTTGATATATTGAAAATAAACCGAATAATGTTAAAGCTATATATATGTATATTAAACACATGTGAGAAGTAAATACATTGTAAATTATATTTTTTGTTTTTCAATATTAATTATATATTTATAGAAATGGAAAACGCCTTGTATATCAGCCTGTTGCCCCAATTGGAAACCAACATATGGTTTAACCTGTTGGAAAGCTGTGTATCTTGAAAAAACTCGGTCGGGTAGATGATCCTACACATTTTCATATCATGTTTTGGAATACCATTCTCTCTAAGTCAAAAGAAAAGCGCCTTATCCATTTCGCCATCCTTCAAGCCAAAATCTTTTATTTTTGCACGACAAGAAGACAAATTAGATTTGCTAAATTATATGCTCTCTATCATCTTAATTACAAAGTCGTACCTGTGCTTCCCACGCCGCAATGTTGATAACATTACTTCGCTGTAATTAGAATACAACCATCTTTGTGTTTTAGTTACTTCTTCTACAATGCCATTACTGATCTCAAACCCGACAGTTTGGGGATTTGTTTTCCAATGTAAGGATTAATGCCATGAAAATCACGGACTAAACCTTGATAACCAATCGGCTGAAAATTGATGGTGTTGCCATGTTGCTTTCCTGACTTTATAGAGAAAGTGCTTGTCGAAAGCGCCGAAACATCCTATTAATGGTGCTGAGTGTTCTTTTATAATCACACATAACGCACAAGTATTACGAGTAATTACTAAATGTGACTAAACTAAATTTACTTACTGTTGAAGAGTTCGCCAGGTGTGTCCCAAGCGGTTAAGGATTACAACGTTGGCACTAATCCTTGTACGTGGTTGCTTCCCTGTTTGGTTGGTTGCATATAACAAAAACGTTTAGGCAACTCTCGGTGTCTCGCCGAAAATTCGGATTCACTTTTATACAGCTGAGATGTGGTGTGTTCAATTTAAAACGAGAGGAGTTTCCGTACTCCGATTGATCAGTGACGGAGATACTAGGAGTGGCGAGATTTAGCTGTCATAGGTTCCTGTTAACGCAAGGGGGCGCGGCTGATCTCCATCTGGCTCTGATTATACCGTTACTAGGCACGCTTAAAGAAAACGTTGAAACAGTATTCAGTATACAGTATAGAATGACGTCACATTTTACGAGTACTGAGGCAAATAATGTGTGGCATTATCTGATCCTTGCGTTAATAAGACCAGGAAATGTCATTGAGATGCTAATTAATTTGATCATTATGGACAGTACAGGCGACAGGCCATAGTGATTGTCCAATCTAACGACTACAAGTGAAGGCGGTGTCACCCAGCACTCTAGTGCTCTGTCAACACCGTGTAAACCTTGATAACCAATCGGCTGAAAATTGATGGTGTTGCCATGTTGCTTTCCTGACTTTATAGAGAAAGTGCTTGTGGAAAGCGCCGAAACATCCTATTAATGGTGCTGAGTGTTCTCCAATTTCTGGCAGATTAAACGATATCAGTCGATAAGTTAATGGTCTCTTCGAAAACTGCAATTAATTTGAAGTCCCCAAGAAACAAAAGCTTTAATCATGGATCATACGAAAAACGTTTAGATGATCGTCTTCCCCTCGTTCAAGAGAACTAATAAACTCAATTGTATTTCTTCTTCTGGGATGCGCATGTATGATGTGATTTTCTATATATCCTTTTAATTTTTATATATATAAACCTATTTCAGTTTTATTTCAAGAAAGGACTTGTAGAATATATTTTAATGTTCGATTTCCTTGTGCGATATGGAATCCGATGATTGTCGACATGCCTATACGGTGGTTAGGTTGTCAACACATTAGTTCTCGGTTATAGAATATGTGACTTTACCCAGATACACGTATTCTGTAACATTACGTATATACATACATATAGATTGTATTGCGTTCATAGATACTCTTTTACATCTCGTATATATCTAAATGACGTTTATACACATTAGAATACATTAAGTATACGTGCTTTTTATCACATTTCGTAAATATTCTTTAACATTTTGTATATACATATTACATCACATTTATTCTATTACATTACATATACATATATAATTACGTGTATTCTATAACATTACGTATTCATAATTAACATTGCATATAACCTATTACATAACGTATGTTTTATATTACATTACACGTATTATATTACATATTGTATTCCATCACATTACGTTAACACATATTACATTACATATAACATCATGCACACACATATGTATTAGATTCCGTACATACAAAATGTTCATATCCCATTACATCTCGTACAGACATAATTATTTTGTGAATCACGTGTGTTACCATTATGTAACTTGGTGACATCTAATTGATTCGAATGTATTAGTTCTCAAAAAACAATATAAGGAATCGATTTGAAAGTTTGATTGGGACGAAGAATTGGCAGACTTTCCCAGTCATAGTTTATGTTAAAACATGAGTATTTCTGATAAATGACAGGAGTACATTGAAGACCTACTCGTTTGTGCAGCTTAATTCTATAAGGCGAATAAATGAACCTTTAAAATAATTACAAATACACTTCTTTTGCAGAAATCTACATTAATGTTTTATTATATCATTTGGAAACATTCTCTTTCTGTATACGATATGAAGACAGACATGGCCAATGCTTGTTTTAATGCTGAGTTTTCCAGTACCCTAGTTCTCATTTTGATTATGTAAGTTGTGATTTGGCATACATTTGTAACAACGGTGTCGTCGTTGAAGCAGAGGACGCTTAATCTCTCTGAACACATGGTCCCATTCTCCGTGTATTTTTCAGTGGTCGCCATGTAAATGTATATCTTTATTCAAATACATTTGTATTGTCCTCGTTTTATCGAGTTAGAATTATTACGGATTTGTTATTATCTCGGTATTCTCTGTTGTTTCCTCCACACATATAGGCTGTAGAACAGAAAGTATAATAATTTGAAGTACATGTACACTTAAAACTGACGTCATGTATAACCAAGATTACATGCGGATACAGAGACTTCCGCTCAAAATATCACCATTACAATATCCGTAGGAATTAAAGGTGGTGTGCTGTGTTTTGTTTGTAGGTGGTGTGTTGAGTTTTGTTTAGGGTTTAACGTATTTGCATGTGATAAGGCCATCTACTGTGGTGGAATGAGCGGACAGGTAATTTTGGGCGGGAACATTTAGAAAAATAAAACTTCATAATTATTTTGCACTTCTGAAAAATTAAATGTCTTAAATGTTTATCTTTCGTTATTTTAATGTGTTTATTAAATATCCTAATCCATGTTGCATTTCAAAATAAATCATTAAATAAACAAAATAAAATAAAACTAGATGATGACGAACCTATAACTCTAACTCAAAATTGATAAAACGATTGAACGAATGATATATTGTTTATCACAAAACTGAGATATTTTTTCACATTCGATAATACGGCTTTGCAGCAAACTGATATTGATTCTGAAATGGTAAAAACCTCACTGCAGTCGTCCATCCCGGGTGACGTCACAGCACCTATGGCGTGGATGCATTATGACATCATAATTGAAGCAATGGGGACCTACAGCCATTCAGTGATCCGCTAGATGTTGTAATACATACATGTGTACGTACATCCCGGTGTGAGACAAAATTCTAAAGTCATTTACTCCCGGGAGGAGAGCCTATATTCCCGTATTTTGTAATTCCCTCCAGTATTTTGGCCGACGCCATTTTTGTTTACAATTCGTTAGTATTTTTCCATGAGATTTTATGAGATTTGGCTAAAATTAGCGATCACGTGATCCACCTGTTCACGTGATCACTCAGTCAAAATGGCGCCTATTCGAATTAAAAGCAAGTTGCTTACACACAACTTTACCTCTCTTTGCTAACAGACTTGAATTATTCTTTGTTTTCTTCTAGGACCATTATTTGTCGATGGTAATTAATTCAGAGCATGGTCAGACGCAAAATCACACGTGATTTTCATATCAAATGTGTATAATGGATAAGTGACAGCATGAGGAAATCCGGTCTTTTCTTTTATAAAATCATCAAAAGTAGCACATCTGTTAACACCTGTTAAGGGTCATCTATATAGCAGAATAATGTTGCATTTCAAACACGAATAAATATCTTAACATTTGCACAAAAATAGTCATGTAAGATACCAAAATGTTTGTTTGGACATATAGCTTCTTACAATCACCAATAATTTGCTGTAGATGATATCAGTTTTTTCTATAGAGGAACTTTGTGATAGCATGTAGCATGGAATGATTCTAAGTCACGCAAATTACCAAACCTGAAAAATAGCCAAGCTGTTATGTTCACAAGTGTCTATAGCACTGGGTAGGAGCATTTGTTTGACCTGATTTTACTGTATGTACGTATAAACACTTATTTTGTTTTGACTTTGAAATGCAAATGGCGGCTGTGGATATTATTACACAAATATGGCTTAAAGGGAGGCATTTCAGTTAATAAAAATACTCCCATATCGTGCTTTTAAGACATCTCATCATATTAAGAAGGACCTTTTAAAGTCAAAGTGTAAAACTGGTGAGTTCGTGGCCTTTTTCAGAAATAGGTATATTTCACCCCAAACTCAACGGTTGAGCATTTTTTCCTTAAAGCAGTCTTCTTGCCATTTTAAGAATTATTTATATTGTCTAATAAGAGCATTTTTGATGTTTTAAATACCTCCTTATATGCCATATTTATGTGATATCATTCACGAACGCCATTTGCAATTCAAGGGCAAAATAAAAACAGCGTTTATACATATAATAACGTCAAATCTGGTCAAACCAATGCTCCTATTTTGTGCTTTAGACACGGCAAGTTTGTGTAATATATGGGATACAAATGAGTTAATTATGTCCCCCTGAAACATGCATTTTTCTTACGCTTTGTTGAAATTTACAAACAGCTTAACAAATTACATGTCAACAGCAAGTTCCACGGTTTGCCATGATACATACTAAATGTTACTTGCGTGAAATTGCACCATAATAGGGATTTATAGGCCTGTAAAATATCAATGTTTTGACTGGATTTGCTGTTTAGATGCCCCGTAACATGCTAACATCTTTTATTTCACGTGTGTAAATTCAAATATCAAATAACACTACCACGACTCGCGCGTTCCTAATCTTTAACTCGGTCAACGCGATGTTTTATCGGGTATTCCGTCCAATTCAAACATATAAAGAGAGCAATGGGCCGACTCCTATCTCTAGAATACTAAAATAATAAATAAATAAAATTATTGGTCTTTATAGTTTTGGTATCTAAGGTATGTTTGATTATGGATACAATGTTTAAAAGTAGGGGAGATATCTAGCATCGACAATTCTCAATTCTCTGCAAAAACTTGCTGGTGGCCAGTCTAAGAGTGCACGATGACTTTATGGTTGGAACACACGTTATCGCTAGCATATATTTCCATGTCATTTTTACAAGTGTTATACAATATTCATATAACAGATCATTTAAAACTGTAGCTGGCCAATGTTTTATTTCACTATCGATTAAAGCCCGCCTTTTCTGTAGTTGTCACTAAACAATTGTTTCATGTTCGTTGAACGACTACATATTCTTTGTAAGAAACCATGTTAAATCCCCTGTCGATCATTCAAGAAAATCACCGGCATTGATACATGCTTGAACAAAACGACGCTAGGAATGATGACTCTTTGGTGTAAAACACAAATACTTCCCTCAAGTCAATCTCACCTGTTAGTTGTTGATTCAATTCACATACGTCTAACACTTGACATGACACTACACTGCTTGTTTATTTTGTAGTCCCCATTATTTTCTTTACCTGCTTGTCACTTAATATCTTACTTAATTAGTGACACAGTTCAGAAGATACCATGTACGTAATGCTCTCTGGAAATCAAATATTAAAACATGAAATGTATTTAAATCCAATTGAATTATGGGTCTTTTGCAACTTTTGAATCTAGATTTTGGTATATAGAGGTTCCGGTTGCCTCTTACCAATTAGTTTAAACCCTCAACATCAATGACGAGTCTTAGAAGGACAAGAAACAACTGTATGGTACAGTGTAATTTATTTTGGCTCAACTGTATATAACTCTCATTGCTTTAATGGTACTAATACCTTGTGTGTATTTTTTACAATCCTGGAGCAGTAGAAATTCTAGATGTACATTATAAAAGTGTGGTTATCGCGTAATTTCGAATTGCAAATAGCCGGTGCAGGAGCGCGATCAGAATATGCCTGCTTTATCCCACTGCATATCGCAAGTGGCGACTAGCTGTGGAGTCCCCTGCAGGGTTTGGTTTCTTCAATATCTTCTGTCCATAGGATATTGAAGAGACCAAAATAGATCTTCTGTGCCAATTACAACACTAGGAATCTATGATATTTCCCTTCTTTCCTCCCTGCTTTGTCTATCTGTGCTTTTCTCTTCTTCTATATGTGTCTCTTTGTCACCCGTCCTCATGTAAACCTGGCTGTTGTGAGGACGTTACACTCCTGAAACCTTAAGTTAAATATTGACTTAAATAATGTCTTCTTTTTTTTCATTATGATGACAGACATGTTGTCAAAATACATATAAAATGCATATAACATTTAGTCTTCCCAGTAAGATAGCACGCTGAACTACTTATATCACATTTCAATGCAGTGTATGGAAATGATATAAATGAGATTCGGCGCACAGAATACATAGCATAAAAACAATAGTTTGTTGGCAACACGCGTCTGAAAACTGTAGATAAACAAACGGTATGATACAGCAAAATGAATAATTATGAATAGAGATATACAAAAAGACAAAAAAAAAAAAAAATGGAAAAATTGAACAAAAAAAAAAGAATGAAAAAAAAAGAAAAAAAATGTAAACAAATTTTAAAAGTCACCAGATTGGCGTTGTTTTGATAACAGATTATACTTACATACAGTTTGTTCTGTATAGGGGTATGTCTATTATTATAATTAAGTGAGATAGAAAGAAACATGTTTTTGTGTTGTTAAGCTGCAAGGAGATGTTTTATCGGAAACCTTCATACGATAGAGCTAATGTCACGTGGAATCTTATCAGTTCAAGTTTTGTAAGTTGGCGTTACCTTCCTCAATTCTCCGACAATTAATTCAGACAAACCAATCAATAGGTCTTTATATTGCCTTCGTCACTAGATCTCATTAAACTGCTTGGTTCTGCTTTGTAATCTTTTATTTCACTAATGACGTCACTGTCATAATAGATTGCATATCGAACCATATGGAAATGAGGGGGCGATATGGATGGAGCACAAACAAATACTGTAGGCTCATAGGTTTGAACTATACAGCTCTATAAACTCAATAAATGATTAAGCTGATATCTTTCAACATTTTGTATATTTTCCTATGATAATGAATGAAATATTAGAAATATTATAATTAAAATACTGGGTATATTTTTATTACAATTTTCTATTAACTCGATTAAAGTCGATTATCATCAATATCAGTTCGTTGGTTCATACAACTTTTGGCTACCTAACAAACTGATAGTCCTCCTGTACCATTAAGAGCAACGGTCTCAGTTTTTATCTCAATACTTTATTCATTTTAGCGCTTATAATGCTCTAGAGAAGGTCAAATTTGATGGATGCCCCAACTAATTCTCGTGCTGATTATAACTACACTCAGATACTTCTAATTGCTACTTGCAGAGGAAATAATGCAATATTTGGTCAATGATAAAAGATCTATCAAGAAAAATGGTGTAGAAATATCTTGTAAAGAAACATGGCTTAATTAAATGTATAAATCAGATTACATTTGAGATTATCTATGAAACAACTGCACAGAAGACAGAACTAAGAATGTATGATAAACACACAAATAGTGGAATTTTGTTTCAGCGCCATCTAGCGTCCATTTCTGGGGTGACCAAGATGGCTATTATCCATTAAAATCAAACATTTTGTGCAAGACTTAAAGACTATGGCCTGTGCACTATAACACAGCTGTATATTTTTTATACATTTCAGGTAGACTACAGTTTACACGTTTTATGTTTCTCAAGTTATATAACAGATACTGGCCTAGACGTTTTATATTTTCTCATTCAGGAATCAGAATTCCTCATCGAGTGGACAGCGGTGTGGTGTTGAACAGAATTGCATGAGGTCATTATTCCACAATCGAAACTATTGTTGGGTGGGGATGGACAATGTAGGAAGCATTGGCGACAAATCTCTGGAGACAAATCACACGGCTCCATGTGTATAAATCCGCCTTCCTTTATCGTCATCAGCTGTCCCACGGCTGTTTATATTTATTGTCTACGAGTAGTTAAATCACAGATCGAAAGCGATATTGCTCGGGATAATGTGTCTACGAAGAGTCAGTGTTCCCTACAACACCAGAGTATATACAAAATGTTCAATCTGGTAATAAACTGGGTTAATAGATCTAATATAGGCGACACTGTAAAACGGTGGTAATATTGTCCACCATTGTAATCTAGAGACGATCAAATTGTGTACCATGAATCCGTGACCCAGATACTATATAAAGGTCAAACAAAACCTGTTTCATAATGATAATTTTTGTTTAGAACGTAAAAAGTATAACATATATATATTTTATGAAAAGTAATATCTCTAAAACTGAAATCCTTTAAAACTACAAAAAATGACTCCATGCAAACATGTTTGTATTTTGCCCTTGACTTTTGGATTTTGAGTTCGTTTTAATGTTGGTTTTCGTTGTTGTTTTTGTAGAGTGTAGTCTTACGATGATTCACTTTGTAATTGTTTTAACGGTTATGTTTAACATCAACACTAAATCCAAATAATCAAAAGACGACAGCGGAATTCAGTGCATACACTTACATTATAACTACATTTGTGCATCATTTCATGTCAAATAATTGTTATGTCCTAAAAAAACCGTCAAACTCTGACAGGATATACTAAAACGTCACAACAGATTACCTAGTACGGTTTGCCTGCAAAGTACAACAACATACATACTTAGCTCAATACTTATTGTTCCTATCTTCAAAAAATAGCGATTGGCCAGCTGGTGAATCCTGTGAAATTTCCATGCTTAAAATTGTAAATCTAATGAACGTATCATTTGGATTATGGAAGTAAAATATTTGGTGTGTAACCTACTGTAGAGCACAATGAAGTGGCCAAAATTGATTTTTTGTCCCATTTTAACATCTCGGATGTTTACTTTATACTTTCTTATTATTTCTGTCTCTTCTGATCCTTGCCTTTCTCTCTGTTACTTAGATTTGTTCTTTGTTTTCATACACGATTATTTAATTATTCAAGTATCAATATGATTATTTATATTATTTATAACAGGTTTTGCTATAAATATAAGTTCGTCAGACTTTCACTTTCACTAATAACATATAATTGTCGATTTCTGTATCGTAGTTTGTGAAGCAACAAGTAGTTTCAAGGCGAACTAACAGCACTTTATTACTTTTACAACAAAGGAGTTCCAATACAAGGGAAGTAACTCTTCTTATGATAGGTAGCACTCCATCAATAATAATAATGTGATTGTACAACAGAGCCAAAGGGAAAATTATCGTTGACAACACGTTTTTTTTATGAATCTATATCTATATTATTCAGAGCATGTCCAGACCACGTCTATAACAACAACTACCAATATTACAAACAAAATTCGGCGCTGCTTTCCAATGAAAATGTTTAGAGCTGAAGGTTAGTCACGTTTCGACTAGTACCCAGTGAATAAGGCATTAACATCACGAAATCGGACACGTAGCATATTTTGGAAATAAAAATGAATGTGTTAATTGACTTCATAACGTTTTCTTGTATGTTTTGTTTTAATTGTGTTATGACATAGTTCATTTTGAATACTTATGCTTAATGTCTATCTTTCGAAAGTATTACACAAGTGGCACACGAGTGCAAAGCAGCTTTTAATGTTGATTTAGTAATACTGTAAATATATTAATTTTTGCGCACTCACGTTTAGCGCAAGGCTTAATTCAAACAAATTAGTGTGATAATGAATTGGCGCAATAATGGATTTGGGCAATAATGAAATGGCGCATTGATGAATTGGTGCATTCACAGTACTGGCCGTAGACGACCATATAAAGAAACGTCTAATTAAGAAACCGTAATTCAACGTGAGACTTTCATTGCAAAAAGCGCTTAAATAAAACAACTGTAGACTGTAGACTGTAATAAACAGTATATGGAAACTGATTAATAGGTAACAACTTCATGCAGATGATCCGTCTTACATGACAATTAATCTAGGGGCAAAAGTGTTGAACTCCAAAGAGATTGATTTTCCAATACTAACGGGGTATGAACTAATTCAAAGCGAATCGTTTAGTTTCGTTTACTCATTCATGTTGATGATTAATGCTAATTGAAAGCATTTAACAGCTTAAAAACGCATTTCCTGATACGACAAACAAAAAATTATTTTACTTCTGAGACACATAATTTGTAAAAAGCTTGTGCATTTGTAAAGATATAGGCTTTTTAAACGAAAAACAAGCGGATGCAATGAAAAACAGCGCAAGTTTTCCCTCTCTTTATAATCAAATAACTTCCGGTTTCAGAAATGCGAACTCAATATGTTCACATAGGAGACCATATCACTGTTCTGAAAAAAACTACAATTGGATTAGCAATTCCGGTGCGTCCCCCTTGAGTAATACTGCCTTGCAATGCTCAACTAATTTATATGTTAACATTTAACAAAGTGTCTTTCGTTAAGGTGCGCTATCCCTTTAAATGTTTGAATTGCCCATACGACAATAATAAAACCAGAGATAAACTGTTTTTTATATGCTTTTCTACGTCTATGTCGCACAAGAGAGAGGTTGATTTTTCCAGCGGCCATGCGCTGATGTAACAGTTGAGCGACTGGGGACGATCGCGTGCTAATTAATACCGAAAGCTAGAATTCATGTTCATACAGCTGATTAAAACTAAAGCAAGGGAGACTCAGAATTAAGATTCATGTCTTTGTTATTAGCGTTAGGTTGGCTATATAACTTAAACATCCTCCAGGGACACATTTAACGTACAGTAGCAATAGGAATCTCGTCAAGGTCTAAATATTAAATTATAGTTGGGCTTAAATGGCATGCCGTGCTTTCCTTAATGTGTTCAACGAAAACATTTATATATGTGACATAAAAAAAACCCCGTAATATGATAGTTTTAATCTGAGCACATACAAATCAAAACAATCAAAATAATGAAATAAATGAGAGTATCGGATAATAATCATTTTAGAAATATCCGATGAATAATGTAAATTTTAAATCAGATAACACAGTCTTGCGCGGAGAAAATGGTTTGTGTAGGATTTGATACGTTTCTTAATTAATTTTCCTTAACCTCAATTGATGACATTTCACGAAACTAAGTGAAAGCAGTTTTAATTGATGAACGCGTAATAAAATAAATATATAATCATATAAATATGAAAAATTATATATCATTTGTTGCAATTTACTCAGAAATGATTGAACATTATTAATTTATTGAAGTTATGTTGAAATGAAAAAAGACCGAAAGGCCGGTATTTCAGTCACAAAACCACCTTTATTTCGGTTAAATGTTTTCAGCTTTCCTTGACAAAAGCCATAAGCATCATACGAAACTGATGCAGCCTTCTTATAATCGACAGTGATTTGTTTTTCATGTTTACGTATGATGGCCGTTGTGATCGTACAACTGAGTTTTTAGTTTTCCTTTGCAGTTTACGAGAAGAAAAAAAAGGTGTTGTGTTAATGAGACATAGGAGATGTAAAACAGGTCTGCCGTATCCCATTGTACGTATCCTTAATATGCTGTTAACGCAAGTCTTAAATAGAACCGGCAGCTTTTCTTTGATATGACACACTAGCAACGTAAGCGTTATCTTAATTTACATTGCTTCAACATGAACTGGTTTCCTTTTACCTAGTACACTTTATCTTTTCAAGCTGTCGTGTCCAGATTACGACAATGCAGTGCAAAATGACAATTTAGAAAAACTTCAATGACCTAATGGTCTATTCCCATTGACAAACCAATGAGAACCACCCATGCACTGTGTTGGTCGAGTTGTTTTCGCTTCCATACGAAGCTGATTTAATACATTGAAGTGCTATCAGAATGGGTAACAGAGACCTTGCCATAGTCCCCCTATTACAACTATAGATACATTGACGTAGTCTTATCTTTAAATAGTAAAACTGTATTGACCATGTCAATCGGCTACAACCTATAGGACTTGAAATCAAAGACATTACAGACACTTCAACGTCAGCCACTTACATCAATCTTTACTCACATCGTAACAGGGACTGGTTACATCTAAAATATATTATCAGCGTGATGATCTCGATAATTTATATTTTAACAAGAATATTGATTAAGACCAGGTACTCTGGACGGATAAGCGTCCTCTGCTTCATCGACGTCAGCCGTCATACAAATCTAGGTCAAATCCGGGTTAAGTCAAAATCTCAAATGGGAGTAAGCGTGGTGACAGCGGAACCACTGGGAATATTAACTAGTTCATGTCACTCAAGGAAATGAAATATTTCCGAATTAGATCATGATATGGACCATCAAACTTTCTCATAATCTCCATCAATCTGAATCTCTCGAAACCTTGTGTTGCTAATTTCTCTGTCAGTAATCAACATCTGTCATGGAAATCGTGATAATGAAATATCAAATAAATGTCTGTCCTATCTGCTGTGTTTATATGTACATCCCCATTTATTTGATATTACATTATGTCGATTTCCCTGTTGGTTATATTGTAAGTAAAGATCGCGGTAAGCAGCTGATATTGACGAGTTTGTAGTGTTCCTGGTTTCAAGTTTATCAGGATACAAATACATCTGATTAATTCATGTTTTATGTTTTTCTCAAGTTTTCTCAGTTTCTGTGATATGTGTATATGTTTTTTTCGTAATAATAGCTCTTCTGAGCTTATGTTTCTTGTTTTCATTTGTAAACGACAAAAACAAACATATTTAAGTTACATCATCAGAACAATTTATATCTTCAAATTAATTAGATAAGATAAAAATGTTATACCTAGGTACCGTATCTAATATACATCTATGCATCTAGCAATAAAAAGGGGAAATGTTAACAAACCAACAGAAGAATACGTAGTTTACAGACATCTTAAACAACCCCTAGGGACCTGGGGATTCGTTGATTGCATTTAAACCTATCCGCGTGTGTACACAAGACGTTTATACGAATAACATTCAGTAAAAACAACATCCCTCAATGTTCATTATTTGTTAAACTACTGTATGTTAACAAATTCACGGGTCCCTGTGAAACAATCCGTAGACCTTTCTGAACCTACTTTAACGTTCGTGGTAAAAAGGAAGACTAGGAGAACGACTTTGTGAGTGTGCCCACTGGATATATCCACGTCTGGCAATTTTGTTAAGAACTTCTCCAAATGTAAAGAAATGAGAACTGAACGAACTCAATGACCAGGTATACCTACCTTACATATCCTAATAGGTTTTAACCGTTCAGTAAATGCATCAGAGGACATTTGAAGAACACTTTAAAATTGGTTTTGGTTAAATGAGAAACAACGAAAGACGGCAATAATATAAGATTACTTCGATCCCAATCAGTAAGAATGGAATAAGCGGCCGTAAGCAGAAACAATGGATATGATAAAACTTGAACTAAAATCGTGGACAGTGTAAACAAACCGAAGATGTGTGCATGTTGATGAAGGTATGAAAAGCAGTCACACATACTGGAGAGAAATGTACAGAATTCTTTCTATTGATCCATCTACAACAAGGAGACCTACACTAAAAACTATCATGGAGGAAATGCATTGTATTGCCCAGGGCATTTTTTATAGATTTGAAATATTGCGTAAAATATAGTTAAGACTGTCTGGTTGGCAAAAAACCTTAACAAATAATAAAAAAGAATAATAAAAGAAAGAAAAAAAAAAGAAAAAAAATTGTAAAGGGTATTGGTGTAATATCCTACACGGTTCTCAAGGTACAATGATAAAATAATAAATGTAAACATTTTAAAGAATCCGATACAGTCCTCAACTAAGTTTCTTACAACGTTCTGAAAAATGTATAGCAAAGGTGGAAATGTGTGGAGGTCTCCCACAGGAAATCTACCAGTAATTGATCAACGAAGGACAGTCCCAAGGGCAATACGCTGGTGAAGGACTTTGGGTTTAACATTTCCCTTAACTTTTGTCAACTGGTCCCGACAGAATATTAAACGACAATAACTAAGAAGGAAATGAGTACCCCCGAGAGGATGTTTAAAAACTTCGATATTGGTCTGAAGTAGCATTTTAGTATAAACAGTATTTCATTTCATAAACTCGATTACAATATTCATTTAATTGTACAAACAAAGATGTGGATCCATTAAATATAAACGTATATAAAATTGTTTCCTTGGTAGCAATTATAGAGGATAACAGAGAGATATTGATTAAAGGAATGAAAATCAAACTAGCAGCACCACGTCAGTAACTGGAATAGGAGATTTGAAATAGACGTGAGAAGAGAGGGAATAGGAAGAGAGGAGGAAATTATTTACACAATTAAAAAATGTATATACATTTTCCATTATCTAGTTTCATTAAATAACGGATTTCAAAACAGTGGAAAATTTACCGTTTTGAATATCAAATATGTCCAAAATAACAAATGCCTGTATCTGATATATCTGATGAGAACTTCTCTAAACGTTAACAAATTCGGTTCTATTAATACTATTATCATATAAGTGACAGAAGAGTGATGAATAGAGGTACATTAGAATATATATTCTAGAATTAGGGAAAAATCCTTCACGAACCGCACGTTAGCTGTGGGTATGTTAAACATGACTGGAAATTCGTCAGTTCATAAAAGAACAGAAGGATCAAACGTGATAGAAACTGGGACTAGTCAGAGGTCCTGGTTGCCAAAAGTGTAGGTAGGAATTCAGGAGGGAGCTTAAACAAAATTGTCTGAAAAGATGAATAAGTAACCCTACAGCGTGCGATTAGGGATCACCAATATTATTATCAAGCAGGTTTACCTTAGGAACAGCGACGTACCGAAACGAGTTTGTCCAATTGTCCAGTGGGGATATGGTCTGTTGTTTTTAAAATGCAGAAACATTCGGAAAAAAATGTTGTCATGATACGTGTCAGGAATTCAGCTAGTTGAGACGCGTTATTAATGACATAATTAATCAACCATTTTGAGGACATAGAATATTTGACAGGCCCACATGGTAATATAAAGTCAAATTCTAGACTTATTTCTATATCTTCACGAAACCAAAAACAGAAAAAAAATATGATGGACCACAAAGGTTTCTGTATTCCTAATGCTTTCAGCAATCTATTATGTGTTGCTATAGTTACTAATGGCATATTTTGTTATTATTAACATATACTAACTTTATATTGCCGATGAACTGATTAATATGTTCAACATTACTTGGTCCATTCGACCAATTTCTGCCGTCGATTTGACAACAAAGGTTCCTTTGTTGCAAGACGCTTTTTTGTATGTGAGTGTCATTGATGTTACTAATCAACGATATATAGATGTACTGTTTATTAAATCCTCGATACATCAAGGGTTACTACACATCAACTTTGACACTCTTTACTCCTGGAATATGTATAGACCATTTATGTTATTCCATACGGCTCACAACCTGTTTAACCGTAAGTACACCTGTGTGTGTCTTATTAGTGTGGTGCCGTGTTAAACTTTTTCAGCAACATCCAATATATTTCTGCTTTCGCCCCTAAGAACGCTTCAATATTTATATCTGCAGCAGAGTAGTGAGGACATGGGGAGTTACCCATGTATGCCTACAATGTGAAAGAGTTGTCTCCCTTATACTAACACTCTACCATAACTCGCTGTCGTTCACACCAAAATTTCCTTGCAATATATTGACCTATATCTTCTGCACCAACTGATGAACCTATAACATACTTAAACGACTTATGTAGCTTACTCAATCTTGAGAACCAGCATAACTTAATCGCAACATGTTGGGAAATTTCGTCAAACGTTAGCCACTAGAAGTTTAAGATGAAAACTAATGATAAAAAAGGAAAAGCCTGACTCCACGTCCCTGTGCTAACTGACCAACTCCATTCTATCTAATTTGATCAATCCTACAATGTAAAACAAATGTTTGGTTAAACATGAAAACGATGGATATTTTCTTGTGGTTGAACAAATCGAGGGTAAACTACCCGGATGGATAACATATTAAGTCTAGAAGTTTTTTTGTTTTTTTTTCAAAAACTGATATTACCTTTGTAAGTATAAAATTAACTCGGCTTTGTCCATTTAGTGATGTCAATTCCGTGATTTTATTTGACGTGTTAATCTAAGTTAAGTCCATACCACACGATTTATCTTGAACACGTGCCAGGTGGCACAGTGGTAATACACTTGCCTTTCACCTGGTGGCCGAGGCTCGATTCCTCGATCGTACTTGTAAAGGTATGGGATCACCTGTCCGACTACGTGGGTTTCCCCGGGTAATCCGGTTACTTCCAAAATAAGACATCTCGCACGGTTCCATCGGGGCCAACAAGAGTGATTGATATAATTTAAATTAATATAAATTGTTTCGCCATTGTTGTAAAATATGGATAAGTTTGTATTTTCACTTGTGGAAATGATTATTGGAATTAAACAAGGGCACTTTTGAACGGTTGTCGGCTATTTGCATCGGGCAGTCATCCAGGATGTATCATAGATACGCGATCAGATTCTATAATGGGCGGTGTAAGTGCACTGGATTGCATTGGGTTTGTCATGTATTTTCTAAGAAGCCGCCGTAGGATTCAGAATAAACCACTCTCTCGACTCAGCCTTATAATGGTGCTGTAAGCGGATGTTGCTCGACGTTGTCCGGAAACGATTATGCGGGGTTTGACCTGATATGTGACATCTACAACTGTTCTAAAATGGAATTTGTGTGTAAGTTACGCATATATTGAACATGTCTGGGTCCAGGTATTGATTTTACCTGTAGTTACTATTATATACATTTTTTATGTATAAGGTAATGGGAAAACAACGTTAGTTTGATAGGAATAATTATTATTGCGATTTTTTTTATTTGTGTGTGTGTGTGTGTGTGGGGGGGGTGGTGGTGGGGGGGGGGGGGGGGGGGGGGGGGATGGGAGGTGCTGTAATAATTGAAGTAAGAATACAATAATTTCGGATCTAACCCTATTGAGTAAGTGTGTATCTTAGAATGTAAGCAACTGTTGAAAATGCAATATTTGGTTCTGGAGATGACGTTATGTTAATCCCAAAGGTAATAGTGTTGTGGACTACATGCTCTCGACATTTTTTATTCATTAAGAAGTTATTACGTCACTCAAAATACCGCTAACGAAAATTTATTAAAGAAGAAATATCTTTACTCATTGTAATCACAAGAACCAACGTCCATCAATAAATTAACAGATCCAATTTGTGGCACCGGAAAAGAATTTAACGGACCTCTCATGGTTATTTTACAATAACTATAAAAATCGATTTTTCTGAGTCTTTCATTAAGTACTAATTGCTAAACTTTACAGGTAAAACTGTCGGCACTTTTTTAATCATTGATGCATACCTTTTACTAATAAGTATTTTGAAGGGTTGAATTACAATTACTTCCATAAAATTCAGCTTTTTCATTGTCGTGGAAACTATCATTTCACGGTAGAGCCGGTGTTGCTCCAGAAACGCATGCGCTGCCGAAGAAACCATGGCAACATATCATACTTCCAGTGCATGCCCAGTCAGTGCTACATGGAACATCGTTACTCCGTATATTCCAGGGACGAGGACACATTCCTCCCTTCTGGATACTTCCGTTTGCTACAAATACATCAATCATTAGAATTACGACAGCTAAAGAAAACGCTATAAGTGTACATTTGTATATAAATCCAGTGGAGAAGAATGGACCCCTTGCAATAACAAAGTTGATAATTATAATCTGCTTTAATTACACGTATTCATTTTTTCACTTCAATGATTATTACAAAGGGAAGTAACTCATGTGGTATCTGAATTCCGGTTATCGGATTGTTACTATACTTACTTTGAAAGCACATCGGGTATTTCGAACATGGAGGTACGAGACATGGAAATGTTGTTACGTCACACACTTGTTCAAAGCCGCCACATCCTGTACTCTGTAGAATGAAGAACAGTATTTGTGAAGTTTATTATGACACTCAATCTTATGTCTGTTAAAGCCACATACATTTATATGACTTAACATATGCCTAACAAATCATCGCGAATTAAAAACTAAAGGAAAATGTGTATTCATGAAAGTATACGGGAACTACCGAAGATAATAAAATAATAAGTTTCTATGCAAAATAGATCCCCAATGCAACGCGCGGACTTTCAGTCACACAAAATGGCTTTTGGTTTATTTTGTTTAACGTCATATTAACAGCCAGGGTCATTTAGGCACGTGCCTTGTTTTGGAAGTGGAGGAAATCCGGAGTACCCGGGGAAAAACCACCGACCTACGGTCAGTACCAGGCAACTGCCCAACGTGGGTTTCGAACTCGCAACCCAGAGGTGGAGGGCAAGTACTAAAATGGCGGAACGCCGAAAGTGTGGAATTTAAGGTTATTTGGGAGTAGGCGGCTTTAACGCCTAATGCCATTTTCACGTAAAATACGTGTATACATTTACGTGCTGTGATAGAATTTCATGACGGATGGTGTCGTTGATGAAGAAGAAAACGCCTTCCCTTCCGGAACACGTGGTATTATTCTTCTAGTAACTTTTCAATGGTCTCCATGTTGATCAATATTTTGGTAAAAAAATGTTCTGTTTTGATCGATTTTGAGTTAGAATAATGATATCGTTTCTCCTCTGTTTTATTTTACAAATTGTGGTCGCGGTCTAATACCGAATAAGTATGACAATGTGTTGATTTTATCCTTGGAGTAGACATTTAATCATATCGTTTCTTTATTATAACATCCCGTTATACGGGAATGAGTTAATCATTCATCTCATTTTCATATATTTTGAGTGGATAAGTACAATGCACATATGTATAATAGTTTTCTTCGTTAGTGCCAGTCACTGAAGTACCCTTGATATTTAAGAAGCCTAAAACGAATTATCGTTTGCACAGTTGTTTTAGTTAAATTAATTCCCGTATCAGATAATGATATAAGTCAGATAAAAGAAGTCTTTAATTCAATATATTGCGGGAAATGGTTTCAGATTTGTATGGACAGCAGCCAAGGATTCCTATTATTATTATTCCTACTAAAATTCTGAGACGGGTCGACTTCCATCAGAACTCCTGTCATAGTGAGAAACAACAGGCCAAGAGGGCCTTCTATCGCTCACCTGGTTGGATTGGACCAAACATCAAAATAATGTTCATATTCAATTCGTTAATGTTAAACATAACATTTAACGCGTTAAAACTAGTTTTAACGCGTTAAGCTTTAACGCGTAAAGCTTTAACGCGTTAAAGCTTAACGCGTTAAATGTTTTCATGGAATTTTAACGCGTTAAATTTGTTACTTAGCTAGCATTTAACGTGATAAACAACTTCATTCGTTTAACGCGTTAAAAGTCGTAGCTTTTGTTTTAACGCGTTAAAATGACTAAAATAACAGACCAATCGAATTCCCTGTATCTACTATGTATTTAAAGGGACATCACGGTAAACCAATTTTTATTTTGTATTTTTTCATATTATTGGGTATATCTTTAAAAAAAAATCCTTATGAACAATAACCATTCGAATTTGATGATATATGTATATAAAAAACATCAATGATTAATTATAAAAAGGTTATCACAATTCGTTGATCAATAGTCTGAATATGCAAATTTTGTGGCATATACGATAACACGCATGCGCACAACACACTAAAACACCTGAAAACAAAAATGGCTTCCAATGTGAATCGACTGCGGTTGAAAACGATAACAGCTTCCGCAATGAAGAGAATAATTGGAAAATGGGTCAAACACAATCCTAGAATTAAACTGGGGAAGCAGTACAACACAGTTCAAACATGAAAACAGCAGTAATACGGACGCTGCTCGTATTCTGCTTGATTGCTGGATAGTAGGTCATGACAACCCGGTAATATTTACACAAACTCGGTAATATTTATACAGTCTGTACCAGTACATCGCTACTGTCACTATACTATATGTACGGTGTTTACACTTATTTACACATACATATATGTGCCGGAATATATACAGAACGTGTTATTTAACAATTAAACCACTGTATAATATCGTTGTCCAACTAGTCCAATTCGCCTTGTAAACTATCGTGTGTTTGTGTTGCCTCGATTTCAAAACAGTTACGTGATGATTTAAAAATAATTTCCGCGCTAAATTTAGAGGGGGATTCCCAACTAAATCAAGTGGTCAAGCTGGACATGAGGATCGACTGTGAACATTGGGACAGCACAGAAACATAACTGGAAAGGAACAAAACACGTACATTCATTGAAAATTACAACGTTTTTACCGTGATGTCCCTTTAAAGGACTAACAGTATGGCTGCCAGAGCCAGTTTTCTGGAGAGAATTGACTCTAGCGTCAGCTATTGCTATCGTAATTATTGTTGTTATCTTTTAAATAATTTACTACTGTTTACTTTTATATTTAAATTCTAATCGTGTGTTTATATTTGCCAGTTGTAGGAATATTTACTGTCATCATTGTTGCCATGGCAGCCGACCAGATAGACGAACTATCGACAAATACTTGTAGTAGACTGATGGATGTTGGAGTGATAAATACAGTCTCTACATCTCGTTTTCTGTAAACTGCATTTATAACATGGTATATTGTGAGATGTTCTGTATTATCTCATCAATGTTCAAAGATGACAAAACTACCATATCCCAGAACAAAATGCCACCTTCGTGTCGGTGAGTGCATACACAACTCGGAACGTCAGTAAACAATGTGACGTCATCAGAATGTACCAGTTACCGTAATGTACAACAATGTATCTTACAGACCTTCATGAATACACAAATGACCAAAAGAATGAAGCACAGTGAAAGAGGAAAAAGAAATTGTTGATTCATTGCACAAATTGATTATTTTGATACGGTCTCTGTTTAAATCGGTTTTCAGAGATATCAACATTCTTTTTGACGTGTTGATATTCTGTCAACGCGTACTGTAATATTCTGTCATTAAACTGTTTCCCTGAAGAACTTTCATCCGAATGCTGATGCAAGGGTGCAACTGATTGGTTAATCTGATAAAGTTTAACGCGTAAAAATGATTATGAACGTGATAAAACTGTCTTTAACGCGTTAAATGAGAACTACATTTAACGCGTTAAGTCTTAACGCGTTAAGACTTAACGCGTTAAAACTAGTTTTAACGCGTTACATGTTATGTTTAACGCGTTAAATGTGTTTAACGCGTTAAAGCTTAACGCGTTAAATGTATCTCGTTTTTGACATGAACGGCCTTTCATACTATACTTACTCTGAAAGCACATCGGGTATTTCGGACATGGAGGTACGAGACATGGAAATGTTGTTACGTCACACACTTGTTCAAAGCCGCCACATCCTGTACTCTGTAGAATGAAGAACAGTATTTGTGAAGTTTATTATGACACTCTTGAAATCTTATGTCTGTTAAAGCCACATACACCTTAAGAAATATTTATATGACTTAACATATGCCTAACAAATCATCGCGAATTAAAAACTAAAGGAAAATGTGTATTCATGAAAGTATACGGGAACTCCCGAAGGTAATAAAATAATAAGTTTCTATGCAAAATAGATCCACAATGCAACGCGCGGACTTTCAGTCACACAAAATGGCTTTTGGTTTATTTTGTTTAACGTCATATTAACAGCCAGGGTCATTTAGGGACGTGCCTGGTTTTGGAGGTGGAGGAAATCCGGAGTACCCGGGAAAAACCACCTAATGTTGCGTCCCATTTCGTTGCTCATTAGTGTATTCATGTAAAATATACATTGTTGTACATTATTGCAACTTGTACATTCCGATGACGTCACATTGTTTACAGATCCCGCGTTGTGTCTGCACTGCCTGACACGAAAGCTTCATTCTGTGTTTTTTGGTGTTTTTGTTAGTTTTCTTTTACTTCAATTGATCAGGTATGGTATAACAATCTCAATCAATATGAGTTGTGAATGTAGTTTTAAGAAAAAACGGCATGTTGCGCATAAGACTTCAACTTTCACTTTGTCAGTACATTCGTGATCGCGGCTTAGATCGGCTGTCATGGCAACGACGAGGACGGTGGTTTTACTACAGTGTCGAATCTACAAACTTGTTTGTACAACCGAAAACTTCTAACTATACCTTATGTCTTTGGAAATCATCTGTAAATAATTAATAGAATTAATTGCGATCCATTGCATTCGTCTATCAACGTTTGTTCGTTTCTATATGCCGATTTCGATACTTAAAACATTGAAGAGTTCCAATATTCCAATATTGAAGCGTGAACATTAACACTTGCTCTATAAATCGTCCTAGAGCACCCGACTACCCAAAATTAATACTTATGAAACGGACAAGAGAGTGAAGGTAATCGTACGAGAACAACGAAAAGTGCTGTACATTCTTACGAAAATGACAAACATCGTCAAAATTATTTTAAAAAAGTAGTCAATTAATCGGCAATTCGTCAATTAATACTAGTTTATAACGTCGTTATGTAACTGTACGTGAATAAAAAGAAGAATGTACAGCACTTTTCCTCCGTTTCTTAGTACGATGAACAAGTGTATCACGTTTGTTTGTACGGTAAAATACGTTAGTTGGTTGCTCTGGCCATATTTACCGACCAAGTGTTAATGTAGTCCTTCGTACCGGTCACGTGACCACGCGACAACATGAGGACCGACGAAAACATCCCAATAAGGACGTTGGACACCTAACATTAAAATCCGGTCAATGAAACAAACAAAACTGACGGGGATATTGTTAAATAATGCCTTTATTTAAAAACATAACGATTTTAGAAATCTAGTTCTTTTTAATTATATATGCAACATTAACCCACATGCGTGCATTTAATCATATCGTTTCTTTATAACATGCCGTTATAGGGGAATGAGTTAATCGTTCATCTCATTTTCATATATTTTGAGTGGATAAGTACAATGCACATATGTATAATAGTTTTCTTCGTTAGTGCCAGTCACTGAAGTACCCTTGATATTTAAGGGGCATCTAAACAGCAAATCCAGTCAAAACATTGATATTTTACAGGCCTATAAATCCCTATTATGGTGCAATGTCACAGAAGTAACATGATGAACTTTTAGTATGTATCATGGCAAACCCTGGGTCTCGCTGTTGACATGTAATTTGTTAAGCTGTTTGTAAATTTCAACAAAACGTAAGAAAAATGCATGTTTCAGGGGGACATAATTAACTCATTTGTATCCCATATATTACACAAATTTGCCATGTCGTTTTGCTCACAAGTGTCTAAAGCACAAAATAGGAGCATTGGTTTGACCAGCTTTGACGTTATTATATGTATAAACGCTGTTTTTATTTTGACCTTGAATTGCAAATGGCGGTCGTGAACGATATCACACAAATATGGCATATAAGGAGGTATTTAAAACATCAAAAATGCTCTTATTAGACAATATAAAGTATTCTTGAAGTGGCAAAAAGACTGCTTTTATGAAAAAATGTTCAACCGTTGAGTTTGGGGTAAAATATGCCTATTTCTGAAAAAGGCTGCAAACTCACCATTTTAACAAATTGACATTCAAATGTTCATGTTACTATGATGAGATGTCTTAAAAGTACGATATAGGAGTTTTGTTATTAACTGAAATGCCTCCTTTAAGCCATATTTGTGTAATATTATTCTCAGCCGCCATTTGCATTTCAAGGTCAAAACAAAATAAGTGTTTATACATACATACAGTAAAATCCGGTCAAACAAATGCTCCTACCCTGTGCTATAGACACTTGTGAACATAACAGCATGGCTATTTTTCAGGTTTGATCATTTGCGTGACTTAGAATTATTCCATGCCAAATCTTACCACAAACTTACTCTACAGAAGAAACTGGTAGCATCTATAGCATATTATTGGTGATTGTAAGAAGCTACATGTCCAAACAAACTTTTTGGTATATTACATGATATTTTTTGTGCAAATCTTAAGGTATTTATTCGTGTTTGAAATTCAACACTATTCTGCTATATAGATGACCCTTAAGAACCCTAAAACGAATTATCGTTTGCACAGTTGTTTTAGTTAAATTAATTCCTGTATCAGGTAATGATATAAGTCAGATAATAGAAGTCTATAATTCAATATATTGCGGAAAGTGGTTTCAGATTTGTATGGACAGCAGCCAAGGATTCCTATTATTATCATTCCTACTAAAATTCTGAGATGGGTCGACTTCCATCAGAACTCCTGTCATAGAGAGAAACAACAAGCCAAGAGGGCCTTTTATCGCTTACCTGGTTGGATTGGACCAAACATCAAAATAATGTTCATATTCAATTCGTTAATAGCTTTATTTGTTGATGTGGTTTGGTTTGTTGGCACCTTTGAAATGCGGCGTGGCAGCGAAAGGGTTAACGTCCTATTAACAGCCAGGGTCATTTAGGCACGTGCCTTGTTTTGGAGGTGGAGGAAATCCGGAGTACCCGGGGAAAAACCACCGACCTACGGTCAGTACCAGGCAACTGCCCAACGTGGGTTTCGAACTCGCAACCCAGAGGTGGAGGGCAAGTACTAAAATGGCGGAACGCCGAAAGTGTGGAATTTAAGGTTATTTGGGAGTAGGCGGCTTTAACGCCTAATGCCATTTTCACGTAAAATACGTGTATACATTTACGTGCTGTGATAGAATTTCATGACGGATGGTGTCGTTGATGAAGAAGAAAACGCCTTCCCTTCCGGAACACGTGGTATTATTCTTCTAGTAACTTTTCAATGGTCTCCATGTTGATCAATATTTTGGTAAAAAAATGTTCTGTTTTGATCGATTTTGAGTTAGAATAATGATATCGTTTCTCCTCTGTTTTATTTTACAAATTGTGGTCGCGGTCTAATACCGAATAAGTATGACAATGTGTTGATTTTATCCTTCGAGTAGACATTTAATCATATCGTTTCTTTATTATAACATCCCGTTATACGGGAATGAGTTAATCATTCATCTCATTTTCATATATTTTGAGTGGATAAGTACAATGCACATATGTATAATAGTTTTCTTCGTTAGTGCCAGTCACTGAAGTACCCTTGATATTTAAGAAGCCTAAAACGAATTATCGTTTGCACAGTTGTTTTAGTTAAATTAATTCCCGTATCAGATAATGATATAAGTCAGATAAAAGAAGTCTTTAATTCAATATATTGCGGGAAATGGTTTCAGATTTGTATGGACAGCAGCCAAGGATTCCTATTATTATTATTCCTACTAAAATTCTGAGACGGGTCGACTTCCATCAGAACTCCTGTCATAGTGAGAAACAACAGGCCAAGAGGGCCTTCTATCGCTCACCTGGTTGGATTGGACCAAACATCAAAATAATGTTCATATTCAATTCGTTAATAGCTTTATTTGTTGATGTGGTTTGGTTTGTTGGCACCTTTGAAATTCGGCGTGGCAGCGAAAGGGTTAACGTCCTATTAACAGCCAGGGTCATTTAAGGACGTGCCAGGTTTTGGAGGTGGAGGAAAGCCGGAGTACCCGGAGAAAAACCGCCGGCCTACGGTCAGTACCTGGCAACTGCCCCACGTAGGTTTCGAACTCGCAACCCAGAGGTGGAGGGCAAGTACTAAAATGGCGGAACGCCGAAAGTGTGGAATTTAAGGTTATTTGGGAGTAGGCGGCTTTAACGCCTAATGTCATTTTCACGTAAAATACGTGTATACATTTACGTGCTGTGATAGAATTTCATGACGGATGGTGTCGTTGATGAAGCAGAAAACGCCTTCCCTTCCGGAACACGTGGTATTATTCTTCTAGTAACTTTTCAATGGTTTCCATGTTGATCAATATTTTGGTAAAAAAATTGTTCTGTTTTGATCGATTTTGAGTTAGAAAAATGATATCGTTTCTCCTCTGTTTTATTTTACTAATTGTGGTCGCCGTCTAATACCAAATAAGTATGACAATGTGTTGATTTTATCCTTGGAGTAGACATTCAATCATATCGTTTCTTTATTATAACATCTCGTTATACTCTCATTTTCATATATTTCGAGTGGATAAGTACAATGCACATATGTATAATAGTTTTCTTCGTTAGTGCCAGTCACTGAAGTACCCTTGATATTTAAGAAGCCTAAAACGAATTATCGTTTGCACAGTTGTTTATGTTAAGTTAATTCCCGTATCAGATAATGATATAAGTCAGATAATAGAAGTCTTTAATTCAATATATTGCGGGAAATGGTTTCAGATTTGTATGGACAGCAGCCAAGGATTCCTATTATTATCATTCCTACTAAAATTCTGAGACGGGTCGACTTCCATCAGAACTCCTGTCATAGAGAGAAACAACAAGCCAAGAGGGCCTTCTATCGCTCAGCTGGTTGGATTGGACCAAACATCAAAATAATGTTCATATTCAATTCGTTAATAGCTTTATTTGTTGATGTGGTTTGGTTTGTTGGCACCTTTGAAATTCGGCGTGGCAGCGAAAGGGTTAACGTCCTATTAACAGCCAGGGTCATTTAAGGACGTGCCAGGTTTTGGAGGTGGAGCCGGAGTACCCGGAGAAAAACCGCCGGCCTACGGTCAGTACCTGCCAACTGCCCCACGTAGGTTTCGAACTCGCAACTCAGAGGGCTAGTGTTAAAGTGTCGGGACACCTTAACCACTCGGCCACCGCGGCCCCAAACATCAAAATAATGTTCATATTCAATTCGTTAATAGCTTTATTTGTTGATGTGGAACCATGGTTGTATGGTTATATAATTATGCAGTAGGAATCTCAACTGCTAAACATAACCCAGAAACGAAATCCAGACTCACAAGGGGTGTGAAAAGGCCCCTGGGCCTATTTTAACATCAGGATTGTTTTATCTCTTGATACCCAACAATGCTATATATGGTTATGGGGTGAGAGTCTCAACGGTTTCAAATATACAAGTAGCGATTAAAAGGACTTACTTCTATTGGACTTCGCCCCTTTGGCCCCAGGGGAGTCAGAGTCACCATTTACGCAAAATTTGTTCTACTTCCCATAAGGATATTTCTGATCATATTTCATTCAAATCTATTCAGTACTTTGCGACTAGTAGCGATTTAAAAGATTTACCTCTATTATCACTAATGGGCCCCGCCCCTCTTGCCCCATGGGGGTCAGACTCACTATTTATACAAAATCTGTTCCCCTTCCCAAAAGGAACGTTTTGACCAAATTTGGTTCAAATCTATTGAGGTCTTTTTGAAAATGGTTTTGGGATGGAGCTCTAACCGGTAACTATTCTCAGCATCAGGACTGTCCTGTGTTACATTACAAATATGACTGAGAAATGTTTTGAATCTCACAGTTGGATTATAAAATGAGATGATTGACCTGCATGGTGATATGTATATCTAAATAATCAGGTATGTTCGATGTATCGATATAGGTGCGTTTTCTATCTACACGACATTGAATAGCTGAAAGCGACCCGGGGGCTCTCCCTTTTAACTTTGACAGGAGCTCTGATGGTATTCGGTCCATATATAAAAAAAAATCAGAAACCTTCGAATGACATCACAGCACGAGGTTTCAATGAATAAAAAGTCGTATTTTTTTTCTAAAACGACAAAATATAAACAAAAAGACCATTTATACGAGAACCGATTAGAAAGTAAAAAGAGAATCCTTCCCCGTGTGTTTCGGAAGGGAAAGCGTCTTCATCTTTATAGACGTCAACAGCGTACCTGGGTCAAGTACAGGCACCTTATAATAAGGATGTCACAAAGACATGGCAAGCTTACAACAAACATTTAACCCCAGGAGACTTAAAAATTAAGAGAACGACAGAGGGTTATCTATAGAGGTGAACTAGTATACATGTAAATTTAAAGCGTTGACATGTCGTATTTTTAAGGTGCGTTACCTGTAGTGTTGTTCGTCGGACAGATGAGTCTCCAACTAATTAAAACCTGACCATTTTATGATGTTTCGTGAAGTCTAGAGAGAGAAACTTTATCTGTGTGTCGACTGAGACCATTCCCATCGACATATCTTGAACGGTTGTCGACAATCACAATTTTCCTGGAATTGGTTCGTTACAGTAGGCCGATGGTGTTACTAACCTCTCCATCATATATTGTCAGACAAGGCCAGTACCTGAGGTTGTACTTACCCAGCAAAGTCGCTGGACACTGAACACGATGTAAGGGTTACGGTATCTGTTGGACCAGCTCTGGCTTTGTAGAGGAGCTGCTAGTGTCATAAACTAAAAATTGAAAAAAAAGTGTCATAATTGCGTACTGTTTTCTATTAAGGTTCTTGTCAATAGCATTAATCACTACTCTGACGCAAAGGAACAAGACATGATCTACTGAATTATATAGCACAAGTATGGCATAAAGGGAGGCATTTCAATCTATCTGAT